>NC_044039.1:600000-803513 GCF_901765095.1 Microcaecilia unicolor
AAACTCCCCTCCCTCCACTCCTACCACTGTCTTGGACAGTGGATTTGTAAGTTTTATAATAGACTTGAGGAGGCAGCAGTTATGTGAAGCTTTCCTGAGTTCTAAGAGATCTCCCATATTGCTGTGGTCAGATGATTCCACCTTTCTTTTATGTGTATTTTATCCTGTCTACAGGAAAGGAGATATGAAAGAGGTATATAAAATACTGAGTGGAATGGAACGGGTAGACGTGAATCACTTGTTTACGCTTTCCAAAAATACTAGGACTAGGGGGCACACAATTAAGCTAGAAAGTAGTCAATTTAAAACAAACTGGAGAAAATATTTCTTCACTCAACATGTAATTAAACGCTGGAATTCATTGCCAGAGAATGTAGTAAAAGCAGTTACCTCAGCAGGGTTTAAAAAAGGTTTGGATAATTTCTTAAAAGTCCATAAGCCATTGTAAAGATGGACTTGGGAAACTCCAGTGCTTAGTTCTAGGATAAGCAACATAAAATTTGTTTTACTGTTCTGGGATCTTGCCAGGTACTTGTGACCTGGACTGGCCATTGTTGGAAACAGGATACTGGGCTTGATGGACATTCGGTCTGTCCCAGTGTGGCAATGCTTATGTTCTTATTAATTATTTAATGTGATTTCCCCAGTTAACTGGAGAATAATCTCTCTCAATGTCAGGCCCCTGAGGACAGTAACAACGAACACTTCCTTTCACCCTTCATAGATTCTTTTTGCCCTAAAACAAGGTCTCCCCCACCCATCGCCTTTTTGTCTGACCTATTCTGTTTCTTGCAGTGCCTGTGTGGAGTGGTGTTAATGTGGCTGGAGTTTCCCTTCAGACCCTGAATCCGGAGCTTGGCACCGATAAGGACAGTGAAAACTGGAAAGCGGTTCATAAGATGGTGGTTGAGAGGTAGATGAAATGGCCTTTTTGCTAGAGAGAGCCAGAGATGCATCAACCTGGTGTTCTGGAAATAAAGCCGGTTCTCAGAATAAATATATGCAAATGCTCCTGGTGGGATTCTAACTACCAGGTGTTGATTATGGCTGTCAGAGATCAGAGCTGTGTGAGTTTAAAACAGACGCTCGTTGTCAGGATCACCTCTGCAGCCAGTCATACAATAATCAGCAACAGTATTTAATGTATAACTTGAACCCCAAACTGTGCCTTTTATGACTACCTACTATTACTACTACTACTATTCAGCATTTTTATAGCGCTACAAGGCGTACGCAGTGCTGCACAAACATAGAAGAAAGACAGTCCCTGCTCAAAGAGCTTACAATCTAATAGACAAAAATAAAGTAAGCAAATCAAATCAATTAATGTGAACGGGAAGGAAGAGAGGAGTGTAGGTGGAGGCGAGTGGTTACAAGTGGTTACGAGTCAAAAGCAATGTTAAAGAGGTGGGTTTTCAGTCTAGATTTAAAGGTGGCCAAGGATGGGGCAAGACGTAGGGGCTCAGGAAGTTTATTCCAGGCGTAGGGTGCAGCGAGACAAAAGGCGCGAAGTCTGGAGTTGGCAGTAGTGGAGAAGGGAACAGATAAGAAGGATTTATCCATGGAGCAGAGTGCACGGGAAGGGGTGTAGGGAAGGACGAGCGTGGAGAGATACTGGGGAGCAGCAGAGTGAGTACATTTATAGGTTAGTAGAAGAAGTTTGAACAGGATGCGAAAACGGATAGGGAGCCAGTGAAGGGTCTTGAGGAGAGGGGTAGTATGAGTAAAGCGACCCTGGCGGAAGACGAGACGGGCAGCAGAGTTTTGAACCGATTGGAGAGGGGAGAGGTGACTAAGTGGGAGGCCAGCAAGAAGCAGATTGCAGTAGTCTAAACAAGAGGTGACAAGGGTGTGGATGAGGGTTTTGGTAGAGTGCTCGGAAAGGGGCGGATTTTACGGATGTTGTAAAGAAAGAAACGACAGGTCTTGGTGATCTGCTGGATATGATCAGAGAAGGAGAGAAAAGAGTCAAAGATGACCCCTAGGTTTCGAGCTGAGGAGACTACCACATGTGATCTTATGTGTATCCCTCCCTCCCCCAAAATCAAGGGGCCAAATCCCACTTAGGGGCTCATTTTCAAAGCACATAGACTTACAAAGTAATACAGGTTACCATGTAACTTTGTAAGTCTAAGTGCTTTGAAAATACACCTCACAGTCACCAGCTCATGACCAGGGGCGTAGCCAGACTTCAGCGGGAGGGGGGTCCACTGCCCGAGGTGAGGGGGCACATTTTAGCCCCCCCCGGCGCCGCCCCCCCCCCCCCCCGCCTGCCATTGCCGACTTTGCCCCCCCCTGCTGCCGACCCTCTCGACCCTCCCCCCCTCCCGCCGTCACCTGCCTTTGGTGGCGGGGGACCCCAACCCCCGCCATCCGAGGTCCTCTTCTTCTTGCAAAAGGCTTCCTTCTGTTTCTGACAACATGCAGGACGTCAGAAAGAGAAGGAAGCCTTTTGCGAGAAGAAGAGGAACTCGGCTGGCGGGGGTTGGGGTCCCCCGCCAGCAAAGGCAGGCGACGGCGGGTTGGCGGCAGGAGGGGGGTTGGGCGGATCGTCAGTAGGGGGGTCCAGGGCCAAACCTACGGTGGCCCAGGCCCCATGTACCTACGCCACTGCTTGTGACAATGAGTGAATCGTGGCAGAGCTGAGGAAATACTATACCAGGGGCCAGTGGTGATCAACTGCCCTTTCACAAGTTGCATGTGGCTCTTGAGTGCAGCAGGGACCTGCCACCAGCCCTTCTCCAGCTGCCTTATGTATATTTGCTTACTGGTAAATTATTGCCAGGGCAGAATTAATGCATAGGCAAACGAGGCACATGCCTAGGCCCAAAAGTCTCCTATCAGAGAATGGTAAACTTGTGACAGATGCGAGCTACTTGGATAGGTTTTAATTAAGGGAGGACAGTGGTTGGCAGATCCTTTAAATCAGTAATATAACTGCAGAAACCTATTGATGGTCTGCAGGGGAGGGGGACGCCATGAATAAAATCATGGGAGGGGTTGGTGAAAAGAGTGAATGGGTGCCCAGAATGTTTGTCAGGGGCCCAGTACAGTGTTAATGACTGCTCTTTGCTGGCTGAGAAGGGAGTGAGATTACCAGCTCAGAGAGCAGAACACTGTTAATGCATCTGCCTTAACCAGGTGTGACCCCTGCAACCCTGAGCAACCTCTTCTGCAGCTCTCACAAACTGTGACCCGCCACCGTCTCCTGCTACTGCCACAGTAAGGTCAGCAGGAATGCTGTGCAGAGGGGGTGAAAGTAGGAGACAGGAGCCAAGGAGGCAAGTCAGCAGTGGTATAATGAGCGAAGGGGCTGGGACAGAGCTCAGACAGACAGAGACTGGAGAGGAGAGACGCAGCTTAATGATGAAGTGACAGTGTGAGGGGCTGGGACAGCGCTCAGAGAGATAGAGAATGGGGAAGAGAGAGGTAGTTTAGTGGTGAAATGACAGCGAGAGGGTCTGGAATAAGAAATGGTAGTGTATGCATTCCACGGTCTCATGTGTCCCTGACTTTTTTTGTTTTTGACCCCTCAGCCTCTCCTAGTGTGATTACTGAGTAAAATATTTGTTTAGGAGATCTTCCTTTTTTTCACTGACCCCATGCTTTGTACTTATTCCCCTATGTTACTGTTTGTATGTTATGTTCTTCTCAGTTTTGGCCAAGTAACTGCACTGTTTCTGTAGGTCTGTCTCTCTCTCTCTCTCTCATACCCTGGAGGTGATACCCTAACTGTACCCTGTACTGTGTTTCCCTCAGCGCCTACGAGGTGATAAAACTGAAAGGATATACTAACTGGGCTATTGGCCTCAGTGTGGCGGATCTCACCGAATCTATTGTGAAAAACCTCTCACGGGTTCATCCAATCTCCACCATGGTGAAGGTAAGTCACTTGAGGGTTGACTCGCTTCTTTTGAGGCCCAAAAAGAGGCTATGGGCAATTGATTCTCAGAAATACTGAATATTATTTACACTGGAGCAGAAGTTGCATAAAAGCCTGAATTGGAATGAATATGTACAAACAGAATTAGTCCTAAAAACTCTCGCAAATGATATCTTAATGACAAGAGATTAAAACCAATTTTATTTGAAAAAAATCACAATTGTGTATAAATAATATTAGTAATGAACATAGGAGGAGCCTTCAGTTATAAGTCACGGCAATCAGCCCTCATAGAACAGAGCAATGTTAACGATTAAGGTATAGTTTGAGAGAGTTTTTTTGTAATATTCTTTAGAGTGGGCTCTCGGTTTGGGCTTTTCTGTGTTAAAATAGAGGCATTCTGGTTACTACATCTGAGCTTGATCTCTGATCAGGAATGCACAGTAGCTCGAAATGTCGCTGGTCCTTTCTAGAAAAAAAAAAGAGAAACCACAGTGAGCAGGGACAAGCCATCACATTAATGGAAGCCTTTCCACATTTCTTCATCTGTGTATTCTGCAAATCACTTGCTTGCCCAAAAACCTCAGCACGTTCACATTACAGGGCAAATCTTACCACTAATGGCTCGGGAACCTTTTCTTACCCATCTTGTTTCTGATAAACCTTTAAAGAACATTTCCAATTTTATTCTAAATTTACCTAAGCATTTGTTCATAACTTAAGTCTTGATTATTCTCATTTCATTTTAGGTTATATTATTGTCTTCTAAATAATAAAGCCTTCAATATTATTGTATTTAGAACTTGTCTTATGTTGTCTGTCAGTATATCTGGGAGGGGTTGAAATCAGAATTACTTGCAAAAGACGTGAACAGTAATAAATCATTCCAGACTGCTTTACATAGATACTCTTTGTCCATCTCTACCTACACTGTCCAGTAGGGGCACCGTGATTTCTGAATTACTCGTATAGACAAGCTAAGAAACTGTTCCTATGCATGCAGACACTAGACTGCAATAAACCATTTTGATACGGTAAAAATAATAATAATTTTTAAAAAGCCTAATAGAAAACTTACATAAGAAAAATCTTAGACATCTGAAGTTTTATAGAAGCTCTGGTATCTCTCCTCTCATGCCCTGAAAGATCTCTATAAGCCTAAGAACATAAGCGTTGCCACACTGGAACGCCCTGTATTCTGTTTCCAAAAGTGGTCAATCCAGGTCACAAGTACCTTGCAAGATCCCAAAACAGTACAAGACATTTTATGCTGCTTATTCTAGAAATAAGCAGTGAATTTTCATAAGTCCATCTTAATAATGGCTTTTAAACTTTTCTTTTAGAAAATTATCCAAACTGTTTGTAAACCCTGCTAAGCTAACTACTTTTACCACATTTTCTGGCAATGAATACTAGAGTTTAATTACATGTTAACTGAATGAGTAGCCTAATGAGCTAAGAACCTGGGGAACTGGGTTTGACTCCCACTGCAGCTCCTTGTGACCCAGGGCAGGTTACTTAACCCCCCCATTAACCCAGGTACAAACAGATTGTGAACCCACTAGGGCCAAAAAAAAGTATCTGCATATAGGATAGATAAATCACTTTGATTGTACCTACATTAAGGCGGTACATCAAATCCATGACACCAAGAAATATTCTCTCCAGTTTGTTTTAAATTGAGCAGATCCAGCGCTTACTAGTCGGCCTTCCAGATTTTAAGCTCAGATGTCATACGTGTGGCAATTCTACAAAAGACGCTAAAAATTAGGTGCCAAAGATTTGCACACTCTGCTAGTATAATGGCACATTTGCATCATAAGCTGGTAACCACATGCCTAAAGTTAGATGCAACCACCTCCCCCTGCTCTATGGCAGGTGGAAATGTTCACACCTAAATGCAGAAGGTGTGCACATAAGTGACAGGATTCTATAAAGCGCCAAAACCCATCCTTACCCCGCCCACATCAACACCCCCTTTTCAGATGTGTACTATAGAAATTACATGCAAAGTGTACAGAATAAGTGCCTAACACACTTAAATCACAGCAATATTGTAAGAGAAATCCCAAAATTCAGAATTTAGAACATAGTTGGACCATCAGAAGGTGGGTATGCTTCAATATATTTTCTGAAAGAGCACTAATACCAATAACCGTAATGTAAGTGATGGAATTCTATAACTGCATGCACAATTATGCGTGTAACTGTACTTGCACTTTATAGACTGAGGGAGACAGAGGCTACAACTTAATATAGTTACATATCTTAGGAACCTGGAAAATGACAATAGACCAAATTGACAAGCTAAACAGCAGCAAATCACCTGGACCAGAGGGTATACACCCCAGAGTACTGAAAGAACTAAAAAATAAAATTGCAGTTTGGAAAGTGCCCAAAGTAATGCTAATATTGAAAAAAAGGGTTCCAGGGGTGATCCGGGAACAACCTGTGCTGGGCAAAATTGCAGAGACTACTATAATGAACAAAATTATTGAACAAAATAAAAACATGTGGATAAGAGTGAACCAACCTGTTTAAAAAGACATACTCTACCGATCCAACTTAAATGCCTAATCTCTGCAACACAACCAAACTAAAGCACGTAATGGACATAACACAACTCTTCCGTTCTCCGATTCCCTAACGTGGCTGTGCCACATGAACTTGATCTTACCGCAACATCACCCTATATTTGTTCACACCGGAGCCTGCAAAGGCCTCTCCGGTACTATGTAAGCCACATTGAGCCTACAAATAGGTGGGAAAATGTGGGGTACAAGTAAATAAATATAGTATAATCAAGGTTTTCAGAAAGCTTTTAAGGGAGATCCTCATTAGAGGCCCCCGAGGAAACTAACACGTCATGGGATAGGAGACAATGTCCGATTGTAGTTTGGGAACTGGTTAAAAGATACAAAACAAAGAGTAGGGTTAAATGGACAATTCTATCGATGGAGGAAGGTGAATGGTTGAGTTCCACAGGGATCTGTACTAGGACCAGTGCTTTTTAACATATTTATAAATGATCTGGAAGTGGGAATGACTAGAATGTTGACATTTATATATGTTTTGCTGCGTAAAGAACATTTAGCCCAGTATCCTGCTTCCAACAGTGGCCAATTCAGGTCACAAGTACCTGGCAGAAACCTAATGAAATCCTTGTAGAATGACGACACCCTAAATAGCTTATCTTGTATTCTTATGACTTCTAGTAACTTAAAGAAAATTCAGCCAAGGCATTCATTTCCTGTGAAATTATCCAGTCTAAGATCTGCCCCATTCACCAAATGTGTTATTGCCTTTCACAGGGCATGTATGGCATTGAGAGCGAAGTCTTCCTGAGCCTCCCTTGTGTGCTCAACGCCAAGGGAATCACCGGTGTCATCAATCAAAAACTGAAGGATGAAGAGATAGCACAGCTGAGGAAGAGTGCCAACACCTTGTGGAGCATCCAGAAAGATCTGAAAGATCTGTAATATCCCAGCATTTCTTACTGTCACTTTGTAAACATCCCTAAAAGTCTACAGGACCATAAATAAAGTAATTAATTTCCTCACACCATGCAGCAGCAGAAATGTGGCTTCTCTCTATCTGCACAACATGAGCGCTGTTCTTAATGGCTGGTGAGAGGTGGAAGAACTAGCCCAAAGAACAGAAACCAGGCAGGCAAAGGCATTGAACCCAGATCTCCTGCATGGCACTGCTGCACAGTCAACAGATGAACCAGTGTTTGGAGATTTTTGACTTAAAAGAACAGTGTATTCATTCAGTTTAACATACTTTATAACAGATCCTCAGTTCTTATTATATCCCTGTATTCATTGCTTCTGAAATTATCCATCCAATTTTCTTAAAAATGTCCAAAAATGCATACTTACCCTTATCAAGCAGAATATTTCATAAATTAATCACTTCACCTTGTTCTCTTAAAAGCTACGTTTTCTTATCCCCATTCCAGACCAGTTTAGACAAGTGGGTTATGCCCCCCTGCTGCAGATACAGAGAAAAAAAGCTCAGAGCCAACTTTGCTCCCCTGAATAGGGGGCTGGTGCTGCTTTTGGCTCCTCAGTATTTCTCTGTCTCCAGCAGATGATGCAGACATCAACTATTGCAGCAGGACTGGTAGGGTACCCAAGGCAGTGGAGTCCAAGCCATCCTCCCATTCAAGATCCTCATAAGGATTCCAGGGCACAAGTCCTTGTTTTGGTTCCTCAATTGAGCAAGTTCCTGGATTTTGCCTTTGGCTAACCCTAGTAGAGCAGGGACAAGTGTAATGCCAAGGGGAACAAATTTTAAGCAAGCAATTTTGGTCCCACCTCCCACAAAGCCCATGCCCTGCCCTCAGTCTGCCCCCTCTGTATGTCACTTCTCTGCCAATGCTGCAGTCCTGAGCAGTTCAGATCTCACAGCTCACATTTCCTACATGTTAATGTTGCAGCAGGAAGTGTCAGAGGAGAGATTTAAAGCTACTAGTGGTCATGTGCAGAGAAAAAAATTGATTAGCTCCCAAGTCTCCTATATTCCATGGGATTTTCCTGATTTGGGAGCAGATGACCCTCCAAAATGGGATTGTCTTCAATGTGGGAGACTTGGCAGGTCTGCAGCAGTGGAAAGACTGGAGGGAGGAGTGTTAGATCCTATTTCCACTGCATCCTCCTGCTACACCCTGGCAACTTTATTTCTCTGCAAAATGCTTCACAGGGAAGCCATTCCATAAGTACATAAGTATTGCCACACTGGGACAGACCAAAGGTCCATCAAGCCCAGCATCCTGTTTCCAACAGTGGCCAATCCAGGTCACAAACACCCGGCAAGATCCTGAAAAAGTTCTATACATTTTATGCTGCTTATCCCAGAAATAAGCAGTGGATTTTCCCCAAGTCCATTTAATAATGGACTTTAGGAAGCCGTCCAGACCTTTTTTGAACCAAATGAAACAAATAGCCTAAGAGGACTGAACTGCCTGCAGCAGTGGCCATAGGTAGGGCTGTCAGGAAGCAGGTATGGATCAACCATCTCCACAGTTGCAGAGCACAGCAGATGTAAAGGATGTTTGAGGCTGGAGCACAAGCTCATGATCAGTCTCTTCTGCTTCACAATAAAACTTTAATTAAGTAAAAACTTGCAATTATATGCAAATACAACTGAATGAAAATACATTGTGTGTGTGTGTGAGAGCAAGCACGACTATCCAGAAGCAAAAAACCCCTCCCCTAGCCCCACCTCCTCTTGGATTCCTGCTGACATATACATTTCTGTGGACTGATTGCAGAATGGGTACCCAGAGGTGGGTGAGACATAGCCAATGGGAAAGTGCCAGGGTGGGTTTAGTATAAGGCGGATTCTAGCTTCGGGGCTGGGAGCGGTGTTACCAGCTGGGTGAGCTTCACAACAAACTGACTACTTTTTTTTTTGTTTGCAATACTTAACATTTTATAATATGGTGTAACAAGACATTTTGACTGCATCCAGCAGCCACGTGTGTGAGAAACGCCATCTTTACAATACAGCGCTACTAGGAGATCTCTGCTCCTGTGAAGACGAGGCTATTAGAACAAAGATGAAAGGCATGCCTGCTATAAAAATCTCTGATAATAGTTAATATTAATAATGGAACTTTTCCGTGAGGCTCGGGAGCTGAGCACCTGAACAGAACTTTCAGATGTTGGCTCAATGGTGTTTAAATTAAATCATATATCTCCTGGTAAGGCAGTAAAGCAAGTTTAAACTTACTGCTTCCTCTTTAAATTATAATCTGTTTTTAACACTTACCCAACATCTAACAAGGATTGAAGTGGTGCTTTCTGAGGGGTTCTCTTCCTAAGCAGCTGTAAAAAGCGACCTGCGTGTTTTGGGCGCTCGCTGGGGCATTTTGTACCGCAGCTGGGAAAAAGCGTGTGCCTATTTACGGCCTGAGCCCTTCCCACCACCCGTTGGCCTAGTGGTAAGGGCTCACATGCTACCTGTGCAGTAACCATGCAGCACGCGCCAACTGCTTAGTACTGCTGGGAACGTCCCCGCGGTGGAAAATAGAAAATTATTTTCTACCACGGGATTCAGTGCGCACCAAACTCAGAATTACCGTTGTGCTAGCCCGGTGGTACTGCTGATTTGGCGCACACTAACTGCGCTTTAGTAAAAAGGCTCCTGAAAGTCTTTGTATCACACCAAACGAGTTCTGAACTGAGTAACATAAAAGAAAAGCCATCTTTGCAATGCAGCAGTTCTGGGAGACCCCTGTAAGAGAGGCTGTCCACAGAAAGTTCAAGTCCAGGATTATAATCTGAAAGTTCCTCACAATATTCAACTACATTACAATTAGAATCCTTCTATGTGACATGAAAGCTGTACTTAAGTGGATGATTAACACTGAGAAATTTATGCTGCTAACTAACCGCAGTCTGTAATGCCTCTCCGGTACTATCAGCAGCATAATCGAAAGAGAAGGACGCCCATCTTCTGACACAAATCGGGAGATGGCAGTCCTTCTCTCAGGGTTGATTTTGGGCGTCCTCAACTGCTTTCCGTCGTGGGGACGACCAAAGTTCACGGGGGAGTGTCGGCAGTGTACCGAAGACGGGACAGGGGCGTGGTTAAGAGATGGGCGTCCTTGGCCAATAATGGAAAAAAGGGCGTCCCTGACAAGTATTTGGCCGACTTTACTTGGTCCAATTTTTTTTTTCACGACCAAGCCTCAAAAAGGTGCCCAAACTTACCAGATGACCACCGGAGGGAAGGGGGATGACCTCCCCTTACTCCCCCAGTGGTCAGCAACCACCTCCCACACACACAAAAAAATTAAACCCCATTTTTTCCAGCCTTTATGCCAGCCTCAAATGTCATACTCAGCTCCATCACAGCAGTATGCAGGTCCCTGCAGCATTTTTTAGTGGGTGCAGTGCAGTGCAGTTCAGGCAGGCGGACCCAGGCCATCCCCCCCTACCTGTTACACTTGTGGTGGTGGTAAATGTGAGCCCTCCAAAACCCACCCGAAACCCACTGTACCCACATGTAGATGCCCCCCCTTCACCCCTTACGGCTATGGTAGTGTTGTACAGTTGTGGGGAGTGGGTTTGGGGGGGTATGAGGGGCTCAGCACCAAAGGTAAGGGAGCTATGCACCTGGGAGCAATTTGTGAAGTCCACTGCAGTGCCCCCTAGGGTGCCCAGTTGGTGTCCTGGCATATGAGGGGGACCAGTGCACTACGAATGCTGGCTCCTCCTACGACCAAATGGTTTGGATGTGGTCGTTTCTGAGGTGGGCGTCCTCGGCTTCCATTATCGGTGAAAACCAAGGTCGTCCATCTCTAAGGTCGACCATCTCAACATTTAGGTCAATGTTGAGATTTGGGCGTCCCCAACCGTATTATCGAAATGAAAGATGGACGCCCATCTTGCTTCGATAATACGGGATGCCCCGCCCGTTCGCGGGGACGTCCTCAGAGATGGGCGCCCCTGTTCGAAAATGCCCCTCCACGTAAGCCACATTGAGCCTACAAATAGGTGGGAAAATGTGGGATATAAATGTAATAACAATAAATAATAATTTGCATAAATCTCCCTTTACAGTATTGAAGCGAGTTTGATTTTGCTGCTTCTATTCAAAGTGAACGGGCTGTGTCGGCATTAGCGCATTGGCAGTCACTAGAGCGGCTTTGTAAACAGGGGGGTTAGTATGCGCTAAATGCTGAGACGCCCATAGGAATATAATGGACTCTCAATGTTTAGTGCCAGCTGGTTTTTGTTAAAAATGCTAGCACACCTTAGTAAAAGATTCCTAAGTTTTTGTACCTGGGGCAATGGAGGGTTAAGTGACTTGATCAAGGTCACAAGGAGCTGCAGTGGGAGTTAAACCCAGGCCACTAGGATCAAAACCTGATACACTAACCATTAGGCTACTCTGAATCATCTCCTTTATGTTGTAAAGGTTGTCAATGTGAAGGAACTTTTAATCACATGTGATAGGTCAGCGTATTCATTACAAATTTTTGAAACACAGTTCACACAGCAATATTAAAAATCATAAGCCCCAAATTTCCGATGACAATAGAGATGGCAATATTAGGGTGGGGGGCCCAATCCTTTATCTTTTCACTGAAAACAATGTATTAGTTCAGACCCTTTATTTGTCAGCAAGATGTGTAATAGCAAAACACTGGAAACATGAATGGGCCTCCACTCAGAATGCTTATAAGTATGGGATACAGTCAGGGGTGTGCTGGTAAATTTTTAACAACAGGCTCTTTCTCCGGACATATCCAGCTCTGCATTTGGAAGGGCCACGGATGGCTGGAGGGGGGGGGGCAACACTTGCCTCTCTCTCCTCCCTCCCTTCGTGTGGGCACGCAAGGCATACCTTTGCTGACAGCCAATAAAAGGACTGCCACCACTCCCAACATCTTGCTCTGAGCAGCATGCTGGAACTTCTCTCACATGCTCGAGAAGTCCCAGCCTGCTGCTCAGAGCTGGAAACAAGGAGTGGGGAGCAGCAGCAGTCTATTTACTTGGCTGGCAGGGCTCAGCATCCCCACCAGCAAAAAAAGATAATTCAGCAGGGGGCCCAAGCCCACATTTTGGGAGCCAGTTGTTAAAGTAGCCATAGAGGGCCCTACTTTAACAACCGGCTCCCAAAATTCTTAAAAACTTAACAACCGGCTCTTGCGAGCCTGTGAGAGCCTGCTCCAGCACACCACTGGATACAGTTAAAATGGAAAAATTGACATATTCTTTGAAAGATAATATCAAAAAGGATGAGGAAATATGGAACCCTTTTATTAAAAACTATCCTTTATAATTTTTAAGTGCAAAAATCACATTATTAATTTTTTAAACATGACCTTTACCTTCCGTTCTGTAAGATTGGATGGTCGTAGTCAAAACATATCAATAGTTTATTTTTGCTTTGATGATTTCTTACTATAAATCATGGTATTATTTGAAACAGAATCTCGAAGGCAATGCAATACAATATCTTTGGATATCTCATCTTGGGCAGATGTTTACTAGCAGTTTTGGGGGGTCTTTAAGCTGGGGTAGTGTTTTTAGATTGCATTAGAAATCAACTGGCGGTAAACGCTGAAATGCCCATTATATTCCTATAGGCATTTTGCGCTGAAGATGTTACTGTGGTTTAGTAAAAGACCCCCGTTGTTGGTTACCTGTTAGTTACATGTTTTTGTTTTATAAATCAAAATGCATGCTTATTTTTAAAGGTACACACATGATTGTGCAGAATATCCAATGACAATTGTACATTCTGATTTCATTAATGTTTTGTTAAATTTTATTGACTTTTTGTAATAAAGTATATTACAATATGTACTTTATTTTTACTGCTGTAATTGCCTACTGCTCATGTTTGATCTATTCTTAACTGTACAGCGCATTGAGTGAATTCCTTCAAAAAGGAGGTAAATAAATCCTAATAAATAAAAATAAATACAAAGTAAATTTTAGTATGCTTATGGGTTAAGTATTTCTTAACTAGGTCAGATAGGCCATAGAACAGAATTTTTCCATTATCTAAATTTCAAGAGTTGCAGGAGAGTTACTTTTCCATCTTTTGCCAACATCTTGCTGCTGATATTCAATGATGAATAAATATAAGGATGTGCTCTTTAAACCCCCCCCCCCCCCCAATCTTCCCTTTCGCCCACTACTACTTCATTACAAATGAATTTATTTAGACTTTGCTCACACCTTTTCAGTAATAATTAGTATTAGTAATGATTAATTAACGCATGAACATCCAAAGCCTCAATCCTTTGCTAGCTGCCGCTCGCCTCAATGCCTCACTGTGTCTGGTCACGATCCAATAGCCTCTTTCCAAGCCTCATTCTGGTGCTCCAATAGTCTATGTGAATGAGTTCCAAGCCTCATTCTAGTGGTCCAATGGTATCGCTCAGTGTCATTCTGAACCTCATTCTGGTGCTCTAATAGTCTCCTTCAGTGAAATCCAAGCCTCATTCTGGTGCTCCAATAGCCTTTTTCGATTTGTTATGAGCCTCATTCTGGTGCTCCAATAGTCTCGTTCAGTGTCATTCCAAGCCTCATTCTGGTGCTCCAATAGTCTCTGTGAATGAGTTCCAAGCCTCATTCTAGCGGTCCAATGGTATCGCTCAGTGTCATTCTGAACCTCATTCTGGTGCTCTAATCCAATGGCAGCACTCAATGCATTCCGAACCTCAGTCTGGTGCTCCAATAGTCTCGTTCAGTGTCATTCCAAGCCTCATTCTGGTGCTCCAATAGTCTCTGTGAATGAGTTCCAAGCCTCATTCTAGTGGTCCAATGGTATCGCTCAGCGCGTTGCAAGCCTCTCTGTGGTGTCCCCACCTGGCTGTGTCGGTCTCTTTTCAGCGTGTTGTCTTGTCTGCAGCAGTCTTTCGCAGGGAAGTTTCGGGGCTGCAGACTTTGGTGTCTCATCTGCTCAAAGGAGTCTCAAGAACAGTAAAGGCGGCTGGATATTCCACTTGGTATTACGTGTGGCTTTAGATAGTTGCATATTTTATGTGCAGTATAAAAGCGGGTGCTGCAAAGTGCAAGGTTGGGGGCTTTTAGTGAAATGCACATTACAGAAGCGGAAAGACTCTCCTTCGCTCCGATCACTGGCCCGGGTCAAATGCAAAGTTTTTCTGGTGGTCTAGGCAGATCTGCCTCCTGCCTTTGCATTCTTCTTATTCCATATACACCTCTCCACTTCCTTCGTTCGGCTGATAATAATCACCTCATCATAACATATCATGCAAGTTTGCTTTCAGTTACTTGGGACCCAAACTCTGGAATGACCTTTTCCTCTTTGTCAGAAACCATCGCAGCCTTCAAGAAACAACTTAAAACTCGCCTCGTTGTGGAATCTTTTTCTTCCTTAGATGACCTTCCTGTTCCCCACCTCTCTCTCATTCACCCTCATGCACACTGCTTAAATGCCTATATGCAGGCCCTTAACGGTATATCAAATGCAATAAATAAGAGGATGGTGCAGTGGTGTCACCTGGAGCAAAGCACCCCCTCATCCAGGCGCATCCCCCCTCCCTCCGATGAGCAAGGGGGTGTGCTGAGTAGTTATGCCGCTGTCGGCTCTGTCGGACCCCCTGCCCCCTCTGACATTAATTGTCTGGGGGCAGGGGACCAGCAGAGCCATCACCTGTGCAACTATTCAGCACACACTCTTGCTGCCTACACCTGGGGCAGACCGTCCTTGGTATGCCAGAGGGGTGGTGGCCATAACTGTGGTTCTTAGGCTTGTTGTCAGCTGCTCTTTCTGCAAAAGCCCACATTGGTCTTTTATCAGCCTGAAAAGAGTAGACTTATTTGGGGAAGGGACGCATGAGAGAGCTGAAAGCATGAGCCCTTCTTTGCCTTTTCAGTAGCTGGGAAGTCGAGCTCTCAGGAGAGGGCACCCAATGCCTGGGGTTCTGCAGCTTCACATGCTTTGTCTTGCCCTTGGGAGGCTGTGGGCAGGGCTGGCCAACCCATTAGACAACATTAGGCAGTTGTCTAGGACAGTAGTGTACGGGGGGGGGGGGGGGGTGCAGACAGAAGCTAGCAGTTGTAATCAAAGCAAAAAAATGTCTCTGTAACAGTGCCACTTGTGTTATTTTACCGGTAATAGGCATATTAGTGTTTTAATGACCACTGTAATATTTGTAGTGCTGCAGAATTAGAAAAGGTTAAAAAAAGAGCGACCAAAATGATAAAAGGGATAGACCTCCTCACATATGATGAAAGGCTAGAGAGGTCAGAGCTTTTCAGCTTGGAAAAGAGATGGCTGGGGAGGGGGGGTATGATTGAGGGCTACAAAATCCTGAGCGGTGTAGAATGAGTAGAAGTGAATCTATTTCTTTACTTTCAAAAAGTACAAAGACTAGGGGACTCAATGAAGTTACATGGAAATACTTTAAAACAAATAGGAGGAAATATTTTTTCATTCAACGAATCGTTAAGCTCTGGAACTCTTTGCCAGAGGATATGATAGCAGCGGCCAGTGTATCCGAGTTTTAAAAAGGTTTGGACAAGTTCCTGGAAGAAAAGCTCATAGTCTGTTATTGAGATGGACATAGAGAAAACCAGTGCTTTGTTACTAATTGGGTTTCTGACAGGTACTTGTGACCTGGATTAGCCACTGTTGGAAGCAGGCTACTGGGCTAGATGGACCATTGGTCTGGCCCAGTATGGCTATTCTTATGTCCTAAAAGGGCTGTTTTAATGCTGTTATTGCGTCTGAAGCCTGTTTGATGCAGATGTAGAGCGTTACTTTTTTCTAGGAAGTCTGTAAGACTTTTCAGGACAAAATGTTCTACAAGTTTGGAAACAAATGGAAGTTGAGCAATTGGGTGATAGTTAAAAACCAAGACAGGGCTGTTAATTCTATCCTTACAGTTTGGAAAGCTACGTTGTCTCCTGATGCTATAGTAAAAAGTTTGCCACATGACAAGCGGGCAGGGATTAAAAACTCAGCCATCCTTAGTTTGCAAGTAAACTGTGGAGAAAGACAGTCTAAGACAGGGGGTGTGGAACTGCAGTCCTGGATGGCTGCAAATCACTGACATTTTCAGGGTATCTCTAATGAATTTTCACAAGAGAGATTTGCATGAACCACGTTCATTATATGCATATTTAATAGGGGTTTCCAGCCCCTCAGGCTTTGAGTTTAACACTCCTTCTGTATGCCTGAGTGTCATAGTGAGAGCCTAAGGATAATAGATGTAAGGGCAGGAAGTGAGATCCAGACCTACGGACGCAAACAGAAACTTCTAGTGATGTCAGGGTTTGTATGCACTTTATAACCAGCTAACAACTGCGGAGAAATAACTCTTCTTTCTCTGAGTTAGGTTCTGCGATTGGTGCATTTTCATCAAGAGACCATGAGCTGTCAGATTACCTGTGTGTGCTGGGTGCAGCAAGGAATTACTAAACAGACTCCAGACAAGGTGAGATGAGATGGGTAGGAGCTTTGTTTTATCCCCACTGAGGATCTTCCCAGGAAGTGGAGTTTCCTCGCATTCTACTACTACTACTTAACATTTCTAGAGCGCTACTAGGGTTACGCAGCGCTGTACAATTTAACAAAGAGAGACAGTCCCTGCTCAAAGAGCTTACAATCTAATAGACAAGTGAACGGTCGGTCCGATAGGGGCAGTCAAATTGGGACAGTCTGGATTCACTGAACGGTAAGGGTTAGGTGCCGAACGCAGCATTGAAGAGGTGGGCTTTAAGCAAAGACTTGAAGACGGGCAGGGAGGGGGCTTGGCGTAAGGGTTCAGGAAGGTTGTCCCAAGCATAGGGTGAGGCGAGGCAGAATGAGCGGAGCCTGGAGTTGGCGGTGGTGAGAGGAGGGATTTATCCTGTGAACGGAGGTTACGGGCGGGAACGTAAGGGGAGATGAGGGTAGAGAGGTAGTGAGGGGCAGCAGACTGAGTGCATTTGTAGGTAAGAAGGAGAAGCTTGAATTGAATGCGGTATCTGATCGGAAGCCAGTGAAGTGACCTGAGGAGAGGGGTGATATGAGTATATCGGTTCTGGTGGAATATGAGACGTGCAGCAGAGTTCTGAACAGACTGAAGGGGGGATAGATGGCTAAGTGGGAGGCCGGTGAGGAGTAAGTTGCAGTAGTCCAGGTGAGCGGTAATGAGAGCGTGGACGAGAGTTCGGGTGGTGTGTTCAGAGAGGAAAGGGCGAATTTTGCTGATGTTAAAGAGGAAGAAGCGACAGGTCTTAGCTATCTGCTGGATATGCGCAGAGAAGGAGAGAGAGGAGTCAAAGATGACTCCGAGGTTGCAGGCAGATGAGATGGGGAGGATGAGGGATCGAACTCTGGCCTGGCTCCTCTTTGTTTGGGCCGTTGGGTTTAGATATTGCTTTTCCAAACCTGAGCTCAAAGCAAGCGGCAATCTAGCACGGGCGCTTGTTTCCTTCCCAAGAGGGCTTATAATGGTGCTTGACAGAGGGTGTGCTCACCATCTGCATTGAGACACATGAGAGAAGCTGTTGTGTGGTAGGACAGTGTCGAAGAGTGTGTGTGTGTGTGCAATGCTTGCACTGCCACTGTTGCAATTCTTTTATGGAGCTCAATTTAGTACTCCTGGGTGAAATCTGTGCGGGGAGTGGGAGGCAGAAGCAAGTTGGCTGTCTTGGCTGCCTTCTTAGCACTCACAGGGCAAGTGGAGGGGATGTACGACTGCAAATTGGGCCTCGTCATCTTGCTCTGCCCTGCTGGGTGAACTTACATAGCCATGTGATTCAGATCTGCATCCAGAAGCTGAGCAGGAGAAGAGGAGGGACGAAGCTCAATGTGCAGCTGTTCACTTTCAGCTCCTTTTGCCATGCGTTGGGGAGAGTAAGGTAGAAAGCTGGGAGTTGTCCATTCTGGAGAAGTGATGATAGAGTAAGCTGGTTGGCGGAGCCTGGCGTAGGAAGGAGTTGGGTTTTATTTGGGAGAATTTCTTCACAAAAGGAATTAAAGAAGGCAGAATTTTAAAACGTTGTGCGTAGCGTTCCCTGAAATGTAGCGCATACAACCATTTTATGATATTGTCAGTGAACTCGTACATATGTCTTTGGAAGTTAATAGTAGGTGAGAGAATTTACTTTTCATTTTGTAGGTGGAGCTGAGCAAAGAGGACCTGAAACGGCTGGTCTGTGAAGCAAAAGAGAAACTCGGGTAAGTGTTGAAGTCTGCTTGGGAGACGGTTGGGATTTGTCAAGGGTTATTATTGCAGTGAGTTTTGTTTGTACTGGGATTGGTATTTGTATTGGATTTTAAATGCTTATTTTGTGAACTGCTTTCAGTGCAGTTGTAGTAGGATAGGTGGAGCTGTCTCTCTGCTGGGATAACTGCACAAGCAGCAGTTCCATTTGTGTGTGTGGGGTGGAGCATTCATGTGTGTGATGTGTGCGTCAGGGTTGCATGCTCTGTAAGATACCTGTTCTGTAGTGGAGCAGTAGGGTGTGTGAGATACGTTTGCACTGATTCTATGCAATAGTGTGCACATGTGAAGCTGGCATTCTTGCTGCTCTCTGTGAGGTACCTATGCTGTAGCGGGGCAGTGTGTGTGTCTGTCTGTCTGTGTGGAGCTTGCACTGTTGCTCTCTGTGAGGTACCTGGCCTGTGGCGGAGCAGGGTTTCTGTCTGTCTGTGTGGAGCTTGCATGGCTGCTCTCTGTGAGGTACCTGTCCTGTAGCGGGGCAGTGTGTGTGTCTGTCTGTGTGGAGCTTGCATGGCTGCTCTCTGTGAGGTACCTGTCCTGTAGCGGGGCAGTGTGTGTGTCTGTCTGTGTGGAGCTTGCATGGCTGCTCTCTGTGAGGTACCTGTCCTGTAACGGGGCAGTGTGTGTGTCTGTCTGTCTGTCTGTGTGGAGCTTGCACTGTTGCTCTCTGTGAGGTACCTGTCCTGTAGCGGGGCAGTGTGTGTGTGTCTGTCTGTCTGTCTGTGTGGAGCTTGCACTGTTGCTCTCTGTGAGGTACCTGTCCTGTAGCGGGGCAGTGTGTGTGTCTGTCTGTCTGTCTGTGTGGAGCTTGCACTGTTGCTCTCTGTGAGGTACCTATCCTGTAGCGGGGCAGTGTGTGTGTCTGTCTGTCTGTGTGGAGCTTGCACTGTTGCTCTCTGTGAGGTACCTGGCCTGTGGCGGAGCAGGGTTTCTGTCTGTCTGTGTGGAGCTTGCACTGTTGCTCTCTGTGAGGTACCTGGCCTGTGGCGGAGCAGGGTTTCTGTCTGTCTGTGTGGAGCTTGCATGGCTGCTCTCTGTGAGGTACCTGTCCTGTAGCGGGGCAGTGTGTGTGTCTGTCTGTGTGGAGCTTGCATGGCTGCTCTCTGTGAGGTACCTGTCCTGTAGCGGGGCAGTGTGTGTGTCTGTCTGTCTGTCTGTGTGGAGCTTGCACTGTTGCTCTCTGTGAGGTACCTGTCCTGTAGCGGGGCAGTGTGTGTGTGTCTGTCTGTCTGTCTGTGTGGAGCTTGCACTGTTGCTCTCTGTGAGGTACCTGTCCTGTAGCGGGGCAGTGTGTGTGTCTGTCTGTCTGTCTGTGTGGAGCTTGCACTGTTGCTCTCTGTGAGGTACCTATCCTGTAGCGGGGCAGTGTGTGTGTCTGTCTGTCTGTGTGGAGCTTGCACTGTTGCTCTCTGTGAGGTACCTGGCCTGTGGCGGAGCAGGGTTTCTGTCTGTCTGTGTGGAGCTTGCACTGTTGCTCTCTGTGAGGTACCTGGCCTGTGGCGGAGCAGGGTTTCTGTCTGTCTGTGTGGAGCTTGCACTGTTGCTCTCTGTGAGGTACCTGGCCTGTGGCGGAGCAGGGTTTCTGTCTGTCTGTGTGGAGCTTGCATGGCTGCTCTCTGTGAGGTACCTGTCCTGTAGCGGGGCAGTGTGTGTGTCTGTCTGTCTGTCTGTGTGGAGCTTGCACTGTTGCTCTCTGTGAGGTACCTATCCTGTAGCGGGGCAGTGTGTGTGTCTGTCTGTCTGTGTGGAGCTTGCACTGTTGCTCTCTGTGAGGTACCTGTCCTGTAGCGGGGCAGTGTGTGTGTCTGTCTGTCTGTCTGTGTGGAGCTTGCACTGTTGCTCTCTGTGAGGTACCTATCCTGTAGCGGGGCAGTGTGTGTGTCTGTCTGTCTGTGTGGAGCTTGCACTGTTGCTCTCTGTGAGGTACCTGGCCTGTGGCGGAGCAGGGTTTCTGTCTGTCTGTGTGGAGCTTGCATGGCTGCTCTCTGTGAGGTACCTGTCCTGTAGCGGGGCAGTGTGTGTGTCTGTCTGTGTGGAGCTTGCATGGCTGCTCTCTGTGAGGTACCTGTCCTGTAGCGGGGCAGTGTGTGTGTCTGTCTGTCTGTCTGTGTGGAGCTTGCACTGTTGCTCTCTGTGAGGTACCTGTCCTGTAGCGGGGCAGTGTGTGTGTGTCTGTCTGTCTGTCTGTGTGGAGCTTGCACTGTTGCTCTCTGTGAGGTACCTGTCCTGTAGCGGGGCAGTGTGTGTGTCTGTCTGTCTGTCTGTGTGGAGCTTGCACTGTTGCTCTCTGTGAGGTACCTATCCTGTAGCGGGGCAGTGTGTGTGTCTGTCTGTCTGTGTGGAGCTTGCACTGTTGCTCTCTGTGAGGTACCTGTCCTGTAGCGGGGCAGTGTGTGTGTGTGTCTGTCTGTCTGTGTGGAGCTTGCACTGTTGCTCTCTGTGAGGTACCTGTCCTGTAGCGGGGCAGTGTGTGTGTCTGTCTGTCTGTGTGGAGCTTGCACTGTTGCTCTCTGTGAGGTACCTGGCCTGTGGCGGAGCAGGGTTTCTGTCTGTCTGTGTGGAGCTTGCATGGCTGCTCTCTGTGAGGTACCTGTCCTGTAGCGGGGCAGTGTGTGTGTCTGTCTGTGTGGAGCTTGCATGGCTGCTCTCTGTGAGGTACCTGTCCTGTAGCGGGGCAGTGTGTGTGTCTGTCTGTCTGTCTGTGTGGAGCTTGCACTGTTGCTCTCTGTGAGGTACCTGTCCTGTAGCGGGGCAGTGTGTGTGTGTCTGTCTGTCTGTCTGTGTGGAGCTTGCACTGTTGCTCTCTGTGAGGTACCTGTCCTGTAGCGGGGCAGTGTGTGTGTGTGTCTGTCTGTCTGTGTGGAGCTTGCACTGTTGCTCTCTGTGAGGTACCTATCCTGTAGCGGGGCAGTGTGTGTGTCTGTCTGTCTGTGTGGAGCTTGCACTGTTGCTCTCTGTGAGGTACCTGGCCTGTGGCGGAGCAGGGTTTCTGTCTGTCTGTGTGGAGCTTGCACTGTTGCTCTCTGTGAGGTACCTGGCCTGTGGCGGAGCAGGGTTTCTGTCTGTCTGTGTGGAGCTTGCACTGTTGCTCTCTGTGAGGTACCTGGCCTGTGGCGGAGCAGGGTTTCTGTCTGTCTGTGTGGAGCTTGCATGGCTGCTCTCTGTGAGGTACCTGTCCTGTAGCGGGGCAGTGTGTGTGTCTGTCTGTGTGGAGCTTGCATGGCTGCTCTCTGTGAGGTACCTGTCCTGTAGCGGGGCAGTGTGTGTGTCTGTCTGTCTGTCTGTGTGGAGCTTGCACTGTTGCTCTCTGTGAGGTACCTGTCCTGTAGCGGGGCAGTGTGTGTGTGTCTGTCTGTCTGTCTGTGTGGAGCTTGCACTGTTGCTCTCTGTGAGGTACCTGTCCTGTAGCGGGGCAGTGTGTGTGTCTGTCTGTCTGTCTGTGTGGAGCTTGCACTGTTGCTCTCTGTGAGGTACCTATCCTGTAGCGGGGCAGTGTGTGTGTCTGTCTGTCTGTGTGGAGCTTGCACTGTTGCTCTCTGTGAGGTACCTGGCCTGTGGCGGAGCAGGGTTTCTGTCTGTCTGTGTGGAGCTTGCACTGTTGCTCTCTGTGAGGTACCTGGCCTGTGGCGGGGCAGGGTTTCTGTCTGTCTGTGTGGAGCTTGCACTGTTGCTCTCTGTGAGGTACCTGGCCTGTGGCGGAGCAGGGTTTCTGTCTGTCTGTGTGGAGCTTGCATGGCTGCTCTCTGTGAGGTACCTGTCCTGTAGCGGGGCAGTGTGTGTGTCTGTCTGTGTGGAGCTTGCATGGCTGCTCTCTGTGAGGTACCTGTCCTGTAGCGGGGCAGTGTGTGTGTCTGTCTGTCTGTCTGTGTGGAGCTTGCACTGTTGCTCTCTGTGAGGTACCTGTCCTGTAGCGGGGCAGTGTGTGTGTGTCTGTCTGTCTGTCTGTGTGGAGCTTGCACTGTTGCTCTCTGTGAGGTACCTGGCCTGTGGCGGAGCAGGGTTTCTGTCTGTCTGTGTGGAGCTTGCACTGTTGCTCTCTGTGAGGTACCTATCCTGTAGCGGGGCAGTGTGTGTGTCTGTCTGTCTGTGTGGAGCTTGCACTGTTGCTCTCTGTGAGGTACCTGGCCTGTGGCGGAGCAGGGTTTCTGTCTGTCTGTGTGGAGCTTGCACTGTTGCTCTCTGTGAGGTACCTGGCCTGTGGCGGAGCAGGGTTTCTGTCTGTCTGTGTGGAGCTTGCACTGTTGCTCTCTGTGAGGTACCTGGCCTGTGGCGGAGCAGGGTTTCTGTCTGTCTGTGTGGAGCTTGCATGGCTGCTCTCTGTGAGGTACCTGTCCTGTAGCGGGGCAGTGTGTGTGTCTGTCTGTGTGGAGCTTGCATGGCTGCTCTCTGTGAGGTACCTGTCCTGTAGCGGGGCAGTGTGTGTGTCTGTCTGTCTGTCTGTGTGGAGCTTGCACTGTTGCTCTCTGTGAGGTACCTGTCCTGTAGCGGGGCAGTGTGTGTGTCTGTCTGTCTGTGTGGAGCTTGCACTGTTGCTCTCTGTGAGGTACCTGGCCTGTGGCGGAGCAGGGTTTCTGTCTGTCTGTGTGGAGCTTGCACTGTTGCTCTCTGTGAGGTACCTGGCCTGTGGCGGAGCAGGGTTTCTGTCTGTCTGTGTGGAGCTTGCATGGCTGCTCTCTGTGAGGTACCTGTCCTGTAGCGGGGCAGTGTGTGTGTCTGTCTGTGTGGAGCTTGCACTGTTGCTCTCTGTGAGGTACCTGTCCTGTAGCGGGGCAGTGTGTGTGTCTGTCTGTCTGTCTGTGTGGAGCTTGCACTGTTGCTCTCTGTGAGGTACCTGTCCTGTAGCGGGGCAGTGTGTGTGTCTGTCTGTGTGGAGCTTGCACGGCTGCTCTCTGCGAGGTACCTATCCTGTAGCGGGGCAGTGTGTGTGTCTGTCTGTCTGTGTGGAGCTTGCACTGTTGCTCTCTGTGAGGTACCTGGCCTGTGGCGGAGCAGGGTTTCTGTCTGTCTGTGTGGAGCTTGCACTGTTGCTCTCTGTGAGGTACCTGGCCTGTGGCGGAGCAGGGTTTCTGTCTGTCTGTGTGGAGCTTGCATGGCTGCTCTCTGTGAGGTACCTGTCCTGTAGCGGGGCAGTGTGTGTGTCTGTCTGTGTGGAGCTTGCATGGCTGCTCTCTGTGAGGTACCTGTCCTGTAGCGGGGCAGTGTGTGTGTCTGTCTGTCTGTCTGTGTGGAGCTTGCACTGTTGCTCTCTGTGAGGTACCTGTCCTGTAGCGGGGCAGTGTGTGTGTCTGTCTGTGTGGAGCTTGCACGGCTGCTCTCTGCGAGGTACCTGTCCTGTAGCGGGGCAGTGTGTGTGTCTGTCTGTCTGTCTGTGTGGAGCTTGCACTGTTGCTCTCTGTGAGGTACCTGGCCTGTGGCGGAGCAGGGTTTCTGTCTGTCTGTGTGGAGCTTGCACTGTTGCTCTCTGTGAGGTACCTATCCTGTAGCGGGGCAGTGTGTGTGTCTGTCTGTCTGTGTGGAGCTTGCACTGTTGCTCTCTGTGAGGTACCTGGCCTGTGGCGGAGCAGGGTTTCTGTCTGTCTGTGTGGAGCTTGCACTGTTGCTCTCTGTGAGGTACCTGGCCTGTGGCGGAGCAGGGTTTCTGTCTGTCTGTGTGGAGCTTGCATGGCTGCTCTCTGTGAGGTACCTGTCCTGTAGCGGGGCAGTGTGTGTGTCTGTCTGTCTGTCTGTGTGGAGCTTGCACTGTTGCTCTCTGTGAGGTACCTATCCTGTAGCGGGGCAGTGTGTGTGTCTGTCTGTCTGTGTGGAGCTTGCACTGTTGCTCTCTGTGAGGTACCTGTCCTGTAGCGGGGCAGTGTGTGTGTCTGTCTGTCTGTCTGTGTGGAGCTTGCACTGTTGCTCTCTGTGAGGTACCTATCCTGTAGCGGGGCAGTGTGTGTGTCTGTCTGTCTGTGTGGAGCTTGCACTGTTGCTCTCTGTGAGGTACCTGGCCTGTGGCGGAGCAGGGTTTCTGTCTGTCTGTGTGGAGCTTGCATGGCTGCTCTCTGTGAGGTACCTGTCCTGTAGCGGGGCAGTGTGTGTGTCTGTCTGTGTGGAGCTTGCAT
The DNA here is from genome assembly GCF_901765095.1 of Microcaecilia unicolor. NCBI lineage: Eukaryota > Metazoa > Chordata > Amphibia > Gymnophiona > Siphonopidae > Microcaecilia > Microcaecilia unicolor. Next base: position 624,692 of record NC_044039.1, read on the forward strand.
GGCTGCTCTCTGTGAGGTACCTGTCCTGTAGCGGGGCAGTGTGTGTGTCTGTCTGTCTGTCTGTGTGGAGCTTGCACTGTTGCTCTCTGTGAGGTACCTGTCCTGTAGCGGGGCAGTGTGTGTGTGTCTGTCTGTCTGTCTGTGTGGAGCTTGCACTGTTGCTCTCTGTGAGGTACCTGTCCTGTAGCGGGGCAGTGTGTGTGTCTGTCTGTCTGTCTGTGTGGAGCTTGCACTGTTGCTCTCTGTGAGGTACCTATCCTGTAGCGGGGCAGTGTGTGTGTCTGTCTGTCTGTGTGGAGCTTGCACTGTTGCTCTCTGTGAGGTACCTGTCCTGTAGCGGGGCAGTGTGTGTGTGTGTCTGTCTGTCTGTGTGGAGCTTGCACTGTTGCTCTCTGTGAGGTACCTATCCTGTAGCGGGGCAGTGTGTGTGTCTGTCTGTCTGTGTGGAGCTTGCACTGTTGCTCTCTGTGAGGTACCTGGCCTGTGGCGGAGCAGGGTTTCTGTCTGTCTGTGTGGAGCTTGCATGGCTGCTCTCTGTGAGGTACCTGTCCTGTAGCGGGGCAGTGTGTGTGTCTGTCTGTGTGGAGCTTGCATGGCTGCTCTCTGTGAGGTACCTGTCCTGTAGCGGGGCAGTGTGTGTGTCTGTCTGTCTGTCTGTGTGGAGCTTGCACTGTTGCTCTCTGTGAGGTACCTGTCCTGTAGCGGGGCAGTGTGTGTGTGTGTGTCTGTCTGTCTGTGTGGAGCTTGCACTGTTGCTCTCTGTGAGGTACCTGTCCTGTAGCGGGGCAGTGTGTGTGTCTGTCTGTCTGTCTGTGTGGAGCTTGCACTGTTGCTCTCTGTGAGGTACCTATCCTGTAGCGGGGCGGTGTGTGTGTCTGTCTGTCTGTGTGGAGCTTGCACTGTTGCTCTCTGTGAGGTACCTGGCCTGTGGCGGAGCAGGGTTTCTGTCTGTCTGTGTGGAGCTTGCACTGTTGCTCTCTGTGAGGTACCTGGCCTGTGGCGGAGCAGGGTTTCTGTCTGTCTGTGTGGAGCTTGCACTGTTGCTCTCTGTGAGGTACCTGGCCTGTGGCGGAGCAGGGTTTCTGTCTGTCTGTGTGGAGCTTGCATGGCTGCTCTCTGTGAGGTACCTGTCCTGTAGCGGGGCAGTGTGTGTGTCTGTCTGTGTGGAGCTTGCATGGCTGCTCTCTGTGAGGTACCTGTCCTGTAGCGGGGCAGTGTGTGTGTCTGTCTGTCTGTCTGTGTGGAGCTTGCACTGTTGCTCTCTGTGAGGTACCTGTCCTGTAGCGGGGCAGTGTGTGTGTGTCTGTCTGTCTGTCTGTGTGGAGCTTGCACTGTTGCTCTCTGTGAGGTACCTGTCCTGTAGCGGGGCAGTGTGTGTGTCTGTCTGTCTGTCTGTGTGGAGCTTGCACTGTTGCTCTCTGTGAAGTACCTATCCTGTAGCGGGGCAGTGTGTGTGTCTGTCTGTCTGTGTGGAGCTTGCACTGTTGCTCTCTGTGAGGTACCTGGCCTGTGGCGGAGCAGGGTTTCTGTCTGTCTGTGTGGAGCTTGCACTGTTGCTCTCTGTGAGGTACCTGGCCTGTGGCGGAGCAGGGTTTCTGTCTGTCTGTGTGGAGCTTGCACTGTTGCTCTCTGTGAGGTACCTGGCCTGTGGCGGAGCAGGGTTTCTGTCTGTCTGTGTGGAGCTTGCATGGCTGCTCTCTGTGAGGTACCTGTCCTGTAGCGGGGCAGTGTGTGTGTCTGTCTGTGTGGAGCTTGCATGGCTGCTCTCTGTGAGGTACCTGTCCTGTAGCGGGGCAGTGTGTGTGTCTGTCTGTCTGTCTGTGTGGAGCTTGCACTGTTGCTCTCTGTGAGGTACCTGTCCTGTAGCGGGGCAGTGTGTGTGTGTCTGTCTGTCTGTCTGTGTGGAGCTTGCACTGTTGCTCTCTGTGAGGTACCTGGCCTGTGGCGGAGCAGGGTTTCTGTCTGTCTGTGTGGAGCTTGCACTGTTGCTCTCTGTGAGGTACCTATCCTGTAGCGGGGCAGTGTGTGTGTCTGTCTGTCTGTGTGGAGCTTGCACTGTTGCTCTCTGTGAGGTACCTGGCCTGTGGCGGAGCAGGGTTTCTGTCTGTCTGTGTGGAGCTTGCACTGTTGCTCTCTGTGAGGTACCTGTCCTGTAGCGGGGCAGGGTTTCTGTCTGTCTGTGTGGAGCTTGCACTGTTGCTCTCTGTGAGGTACCTGGCCTGTGGCGGAGCAGGGTTTCTGTCTGTCTGTGTGGAGCTTGCATGGCTGCTCTCTGTGAGGTACCTGTCCTGTAGCGGGGCAGTGTGTGTGTCTGTCTGTGTGGAGCTTGCATGGCTGCTCTCTGTGAGGTACCTGTCCTGTAGCGGGGCAGTGTGTGTGTCTGTCTGTCTGTCTGTGTGGAGCTTGCACTGTTGCTCTCTGTGAGGTACCTGTCCTGTAGCGGGGCAGTGTGTGTGTCTGTCTGTCTGTGTGGAGCTTGCACTGTTGCTCTCTGTGAGGTACCTGGCCTGTGGCGGAGCAGGGTTTCTGTCTGTCTGTGTGGAGCTTGCACTGTTGCTCTCTGTGAGGTACCTGGCCTGTGGCGGAGCAGGGTTTCTGTCTGTCTGTGTGGAGCTTGCATGGCTGCTCTCTGTGAGGTACCTGTCCTGTAGCGGGGCAGTGTGTGTGTCTGTCTGTGTGGAGCTTGCACTGTTGCTCTCTGTGAGGTACCTGTCCTGTAGCGGGGCAGTGTGTGTGTCTGTCTGTCTGTCTGTGTGGAGCTTGCACTGTTGCTCTCTGTGAGGTACCTGTCCTGTAGCGGGGCAGTGTGTGTGTCTGTCTGTGTGGAGCTTGCACGGCTGCTCTCTGCGAGGTACCTATCCTGTAGCGGGGCAGTGTGTGTGTCTGTCTGTCTGTGTGGAGCTTGCACTGTTGCTCTCTGTGAGGTACCTGGCCTGTGGCGGAGCAGGGTTTCTGTCTGTCTGTGTGGAGCTTGCACTGTTGCTCTCTGTGAGGTACCTGGCCTGTGGCGGAGCAGGGTTTCTGTCTGTCTGTGTGGAGCTTGCATGGCTGCTCTCTGTGAGGTACCTGTCCTGTAGCGGGGCAGTGTGTGTGTCTGTCTGTGTGGAGCTTGCATGGCTGCTCTCTGTGAGGTACCTGTCCTGTAGCGGGGCAGTGTGTGTGTCTGTCTGTCTGTCTGTGTGGAGCTTGCACTGTTGCTCTCTGTGAGGTACCTGTCCTGTAGCGGGGCAGTGTGTGTGTCTGTCTGTGTGGAGCTTGCACGGCTGCTCTCTGCGAGGTACCTGTCCTGTAGCGGGGCAGTGTGTGTGTCTGTCTGTCTGTCTGTGTGGAGCTTGCACTGTTGCTCTCTGTGAGGTACCTGGCCTGTGGCGGAGCAGGGTTTCTGTCTGTCTGTGTGGAGCTTGCACTGTTGCTCTCTGTGAGGTACCTATCCTGTAGCGGGGCAGTGTGTGTGTCTGTCTGTCTGTGTGGAGCTTGCACTGTTGCTCTCTGTGAGGTACCTGGCCTGTGGCGGAGCAGGGTTTCTGTCTGTCTGTGTGGAGCTTGCACTGTTGCTCTCTGTGAGGTACCTGGCCTGTGGCGGAGCAGGGTTTCTGTCTGTCTGTGTGGAGCTTGCATGGCTGCTCTCTGTGAGGTACCTGTCCTGTAGCGGGGCAGTGTGTGTGTCTGTCTGTGTGGAGCTTGCATGGCTGCTCTCTGTGAGGTACCTGTCCTGTAGCGGGGCAGTGTGTGTGTCTGTCTGTGTGGAGCTTGCATGGCTGCTCTCTGTGAGGTACCTGTCCTGTAGCGGGGCAGTGTGTGTGTCTGTCTGTCTGTCTGTGTGGAGCTTGCACGGCTGCTCTCTCTATGAGGTACCTGTCCTGTTCTGGGGCAGTGTGTGTGTGTGTGTGACAGAAGTTTGTACTGCTTCTCTCATGCTATAGCTGTTTAAGAAACTTTTGCAGGAATATAGTAACTGTTCCTAGTCCTGTTAATGCTTCTAGGAGACTCTAGTTATCTTCGCTGTCGGCTTACTAAGGGATTTTGTGCTTGGTAACATTAGATGAGATGTTAAAGTAATCTGGGCAGTGATGTCTCCACACTGTAGAGCAGATGATGATGATGATGGAAATGATGAAGGCAGAGACAGTGGAGTGTTGGAGGACAGCACGTGTGCTGCAGCTGAGACGGGCACTTCCTTGGAGGGAGAGACGGAAGAACTGGCAGACTATGATTTGGAGAATTACGATGAAGAGGATGGAACTGGTGCAGTGAATTTCTGTATTATACTGGGGGAAGGGTAGTGCATTTCTCTTGGGGGGGGGGGGGCAGTAAATTTCTCTGAATCGGAGGAGTTTTTGTAGACTGGAATAACAGTATTTAGACACCAGCAAATACGTTGTTGTCAAATCTAGGCTTTTGTGATCCTTCAGGTGCAGCTTCAGAGCAATATCAGTGTTTCAGTGTTGAGTGGGGGAGGGAGAGGAGGTAAACTACAGAAGTAGTCTAATAAAAATACTGTTTCTGTCAGTCGCTATCTGAAGAAAGCCTCTGTGACCTTGAAATCTGGTGTACTTGTAACATTGTTGGGTCTTTAAAAGAGTTCACAGCTGGGGCCAGTCAGGTTAACTCAGTGGCTGTGCTGTGCATTGCTGTGTTAAGGATCCTGGGTCTGCCCTCTGGACTGGTCAGCACCATTCAGAGTCCCAGGTCATTGCAGAGCAGTGATACCCAGCAGCCTGATTTCAGACCTACAGTGGCAAGAGGAGGCCTTAAGCAGCCTGTGCGTTGGGAGATGGTTATAAACTAAGGGAAGAAATCTTGGATATATGGGAGTGAAGGCCATAGTTCTGGAACCAAGTAGATGTTCTGATTGAGCTGGAAACCCAAAGGAGCGGAAGGACCCTACCAGGCAAAAAAGGGTTAATATCAGTGAATTTAGTGATGTACGTTCATGGTCTGTTTTCTGTAAACTATATTCAAACCTAACTGAAAGCTGAATGAATAAGGCTGCTGCAGCCATGGGTTTGTACTGGCGAGGAGTGACTGGTCACCAGTATATTTCTGCATTAAAGCAGAGGAACTGGCTGCTGGAACCTTATGTTCTGCTGCACTTGGAGGCAGTGCCCTGTGCAGGGACCAGAACATGCCTTCCTCGCGTATGTCGTCTTCCCCTTTGGTATCCTTTACTCCTCAGTAACTCTTCCTTTCTTACAGATACTGTGAGACTTGGCGACACCTTGGCAGGCCTCGCGGTGTATGGAAGCAATGAACACGATCCGTATATCACTCTGAAAGATACAGTACGTATAGCAATTCATCTGTAATTGATGGTCCTGAATGTAAAAAGAACATCCTTTTACCAAATGTGTGGACAAGAGAAGGAAAGCCGATCAGCCCGTGACCAGATGCAGCGCTGGATATCAGCCTCTCATTGTCTTTCATTCTCTTTTTCACGTTGCATGTTTTTTTCTTTTCACCGCTTTAGGAACATATGTACAAATTGTCTGACCAAGAAAGTATCACGTGTTTACTATGTACATTTCCCTTCTGTTAATTATTGCAGCCTCTTTGCTTATACAGTGACACTTTGTGTGGAGGTGAAGAATATGAGAACCTAAGAAAACCCACACTGAGGCGAACCAAGGTCCAATGAGCCCAGCATCATGTCTCTGATCATGGCAGTCCACATCCGTAGAAAGGAGATTCCGTTTCTCATAGCTCATTTCCAGGGATGGATAGTGGTTCTCCCAAGCCAACCTGGCTACGTTTTTAATGGACTTTTCTGTTGATCACTTTTGGGCTTTGGTTCACTTTTAAATATATTGCCTTGCTCACCCCTGTGGACCAGTCCAGACGTGTGGCTTTACCTCCTTCTGCAAGCAGGTGGTGACTGAGAACTGGATTAAAGCTTTCCCCTAGAAGGGGTCCCGCCAGTATTCTTCCGTCTCCAGCATAGGTGAGCACCTGTACAATTTGCAGGTGCTAAGAAAAGTGTGAAGCAAAGTCTAAGACAACAGTGGCTCAATTCGATTAGGGGGTGATAGCATCTGTGTACATTGTCCAAGGGTGGCCAACACCCACAGCCCAAAAGCAGCAGCATCACGGGTTGAACACAGCCTTATTCCGTCACAAGATATTTGTAAGGCTGCCACATGGTCTTCTCTCCATTACTTTGTCACTTTTGGCAGGATGTACAGTGTGCCTGGGGCAGCCTTTGGAGCTAGTATGTTGAAACGTTCTTATTTTTGTTTTGTTTAACTTTTGGGTTTTTGCCAGGTTCTTGAGGCCAGGGTTGGCCACTGTCGGAGACAGGATGCTGGGCTTGATGGACCCTTGGTCTTTTCCAAGTATGGCGGTGCTTATGTACTTATATGTGTTGTATTGATATGGGTCATGGGTTTGATATATTGTCTTTTTGTGGTATAACTAAAGTGATGTACTTTTATTGTATGTAGGCACTTTCTCTGCCCCTAGTGGGCTCATAATCTGGGGCAGTGGAGGGTTAAGCGACTTTCCCAGGGTCCCAAGGAGCCACAGTGGGAATCAAACCCAGTTCCCAGGTTCTCAGCCCACTAAAGCTTCGCATTCAGTACAAACTGTGCTGCTCGGCATTTAATGATCGTCAAAGGATAGGACCCCTATATTTCAGGGGGCTTTGGCAACTGTTTATAAGCCAGGTCACCAGTTGCGATCTAGTGGTCAGCGTAATTTGGCGTTGCTGGCAGCGAGAGATATGTGCCTGGTGCGGACATGTGTGTTATGTAATTTTGCATCAGGCTCTGTGTTAGTAAAGAGTGGAGAGGAGCATCCAGTAATTGTTCTAAATGTAATAGTCCAGAGGGGACCTGACTGTTGGGAATGTCCAGAGATAGATCATTGTTGGGGTCAACCCTATGAACACACTTAAGGCAGCTGTTGGAGCAACCCAATCCCACAGCTAAATTTTTTATTTATTTATTACATTTGTAGCCCACATTTTCCCACCTATTTGTAGGCTCAATGTGGCTTACATAGTACCGGAGAAGCCTTTGCAGGCTCCGGTGTGAACAAATACAGGGTGATGTTGTGGTAAGATCAAGTTCATGTGGCACAGCCACATTAGGGAATCGGAGAACGGAAGAGTTGTGTTATGTCCGTTACGTGCTTTAGTTTGGTTGTGTTGCAGAGATTATGCATTTAAATTGGATCAGTAGGGTTTGCCTTTTTAAACAGGTTGTTTTTGAGTGATTTCCGGAAGTTTAGGTGGTCGTACGTCGTTTTCAAGGCTTTTGCTAATGCGTTCCACAGTTGTGTGCTTATGTAGGAAAAACTAGATGCGTAAATTGTTTTGTATTTAAGTCCTTTGCAGCTTGGGTGGTGCAGATTTAGATAAGATCGTGTTGATTCGGATGTATTTCTAATTAGTAAGTCGATCAAGTCTGTCATGTAACTCGGGGCTTCTCCGTAGATGATTTTGTGAACCAGGGTGCAGGTTTTGAAGTGCAGAACTGGAGCAAGATGAATATTGTCTCTGTAATAAGATGCAGGTTTTTTTTTGTACAAAATGAATACAGACTGACCTCCCTCAGCTGTATGTGGATGTTGTGAGTGGGGGAAAAGTTTCAGTTTATTTAGACTTGATATACTTGGTATCAAGAACGTCTACTTGGGGTTTTATCAGAAACTAGTAAAAAAGGCCCGTTTCTGACACAAATGAAACGGGCGCTAGCAAGGTTTTCCTCGGAGTGTGTGTGTTTGGGAGAGTGTATGTGAGAGTGAGTGTTTGAGAGTCAGAGTGAAAGTGTGAGTCCAATCCATGCTCCTCTGTCTGCAATCCATATCCATCCATGGCCATCTGTCCCCTCCATTCATCCCTATTCAGCAATTCCCGTCTCCCTGAGTCCTGCCCTTCCAATCCATGCCCATCCATGCTCATCTGTCACCTGGCCCCTCCATTTTTCCCTATCCAGCAATTGCCCTGTCTCCCTGAGGCCTGCCCTGCAATCCATATCCATCCATACCCATCTGTCCCCTCTATTCATCCCTATCCAGCAATTTCCCTCTCTCCCTGAGTCCTGCCCTCCCAATCCATGCCCATCCATGCTCCTCTGTCCCCTGCCCCCTCCATTCATCCCTTTCCAGCAATTGCCCTCTCTCCCTGAGCCCTGCCCTCCCAATCCATGCCCATCCATGCTCCTCTGTCCCCTGCCCCCTCCATTCATCCCTTTCCAGCAATTGCCCTCTCTCCCTGAGCCCTGCCCTCCCAATCCATGCCCCGCTGTCCCCTGCCGCCTCCATTCATCCTTTTCCAGCAAGTCCCCTGTCTCCCTTCCATGACCCCCCCTTGCATCCATGCTCCTCTCTCTCCCATGTCCCAGCCTGGGCCGCCCTCTTCTTCCCCCCCCCCCCCTTCGCATCCATGGTGTCGTTTGTCCCCTGCCCTCCCGCTCCCATTGTTTTTCTTTTGTGGGCACCCTCTTCGCTCCCCCCAACATGGTTTTTATTTTTTTTTCTTGTTTTTAAATGTACCTCCGTGGCGGTTCCGGCAGCGAAGCGTCAGGGAAGGAGGCGGTGCTCCCGACGTCTAGGTTTCCCTTCGCTGTGTTCCGCCTTCTTTTGACGTCATCCTTGACGTCAGAAGAAGGCGGAACACAGCGAAGGGAAGGCTAGACGTTGAGAGCGCCGCCTCCTTCCCTGACGCTTCGCTGCCGAGCGTTGCGATTGGATGAGTGTCATTGCTCCGCCCTCGACGTCATCACGTTTGACGCGTGGGCGGGGCAGACACAATGCGATCTCACCCCCTTCACTTTTGGCTAACAGAGGCTTCATTCGAACGTTGGAGGTGCGTTTTATATAGAGAGATGATAAAGAAAGGAACGTCATAAATAAGATATGATCAGTTCCACAATCCTGTGCAAGGCAGTTACCCACTTCCAGTGCATCATAGATGGTTAATCATTTTGAGGTAAATCACTTTATACAAATGTGGACCCCTTCTTATTTCTTTATTTATCCCATCGTCCTGACAGCGCCCAGAACGGGTTACAGAATTACATTCATAATACAATGAAACAGTACAAAATTGTAACAAAATAAAATTAAACAAGGTTCCAGCCTCACAATGCACTGGGCCATTTTTGGGAGCAGGTGCAGAGGTCTTTTTTTTTTCCCTCTGGAAACCCCACCCTCCAGTCCGATGTGGCCACCCATGCCAAATAACATCCCATTATTGATTAATTTCTAAAATTTCTAGACTGCATGATCTAAAATTCTTAGCAGTTTACAAAATAACATCCATATTCATATATTCATACATGCAAAAAAAAAAGAAACATCATATCAGTAAAAACATCATCAAATCATCTCGGGACCACTTCAATAAGTGCTTCATCCCTTATCAGGTCACAACATTAAAGGCCATTTGAAATAGCTTTTCAGCAATGTTTTTAATTGCGTTACATTTCTTATTGCTTCCACAGTAAGATGTAGACTGTTCCATAATTTTGGACCGGCAGCATAAAAAATTGAGGCCTTGTACTCTTTTAATTAATCAAAATGAAAGCATATCTAATAGGTTTTCCAAAGCAGATCTCAACGGTCTAATTGGCTGATGTAAATGTAATATAGCATCAATCACACAATTTTTGGAGAATTATTTTGACTCCAGATGGACAAACAGACCCTTGGGCAGACATTCTCAACCCCTTTTGTGTAATTCTGGTCTAGAAATGCAATAATACATGTATCTGTTTGGTCAACCATGTTCTGAGTTCCTGCTTTGGTAAATAATGTACAGTTATTGCAAAGGTATTGGAGAGAAGCTGATGTTTCGTTTAGATTAGTGACAGGAGATGGTGACATTTTTATGGCTGTCCTAACACCATTTTCCTTGTTAGGATCAGTACGAAAGTGAAGATTTTTTCATCAAACCCAGTGATAACCTGGTGGTTTGTGGAAGGGCTGAAAAGGACCATTGCAACCTGGAGGTGCATGGTGAGTTGGTGTGGAGCAGCATTTGGGGTAAAGAGAGCTCGCAGCAAGGAAAGTTGAAGTGAAGAAAGGATCTTGATAAAACTGTTTCCTTTGGCTCCGTGGCTCACCTCACCTTTCTTTGCTGGTTGATGCTTTGTTGTTGGTTCTCTCTGTCCTTGTGCTTAAGAGAGCTTGGAATGACCTTAAGAGGTGATAAGTCTTTGGTGAGACCTGATTTCGAATATTGTGTACAATTTTGGAGACCGACACCTTCAAAAATATCTAGAAAGGGTGGAGTCAGCTCGGAGACCAGCCAATAAAATGGTCCGTGGTCTTCATCATAAAGCATACGGGGACAGACTTAAAGATCTCAATATGTAGACTTGGGAAGAAAGGTGGGAGAGGGGAGATATGATAGAGACATTTAAATACCTATGTGGCACAAATGCAGTTGAGGTGAATCTCTTTCAATTGAAAGGAAGCTCTTGAATGACGGTTCATAGGATGAAGGTGAAATGGGACAGACTGAGGAGGCAATAGAGACGAAGATTGTATGTGAGTTAAGCTTGGGATCTCTAGGGGAGAGTAAGGGATAGTAGATGACATGGATGGACCTCATGGTCTTTATCTTTTTCTCTGTTTCTATGATTTTATGCATTTCTCACAGATATGGAAAGGGTTTGCAGTGTAGTAGATCCCGGCACTGAATAAAGAAACGCTACCTGCTCAATATTGCCCCCTGTAAACTTGTGTTTATTTTCCAGCTTATTAATTGTTTGTTTTTCGGGGTACATAAAATCAGTGTTTTTGTACCACAGGTCAAGTTCCTGGGTATATTTGTGTCAGGAGGAGGTTAGTGTAGAAAAGGTACAAAAGCTGAGTGGAGGATGCAAGATGGGGGTGGGGGGGGGAGTGGTGTTTTACTGGTGTTTATCCAGTTTTCCATCAGGGCATAATCAATGTTTATTAGTTAGAAATCTAAACTTAGAAGCCTTAAACATAACGTAACATTGCAACGTAGTAGATAACGGAGATAAAGGGTGATTGTGATGAATGTACAAGGTGACTTGCTGTATTTACCTGTAACAAAGTCTGAGATTTCTCTCCTTCTAGTTTATAATCATGAAGAGGAATCTTTTTATGTACATCATGACATCATCTTGCCTGCATACCCCTTATGTGTGGAGTGGCTGAACTTTGACCCCAATCCAGAGGAAGCCTCAGGTACGTGGTGGGGTGCTGGAGCGGTGGAGTAACTTGTGATGAGCAGGACAGGAGAAGAAAGAGGTTGGGTGGCCTTGTGAAATGTGGTGGGAATCGGAGGGAGGAGAGGACCTTAAAAGCAGGGGTTCTCAGCCCAATCCTCGGGACTCTCGGCCAGTCAGGTTTTAGGGTTATCCATAATGAATATGCATGAGACAGATTTGCATAGAGTGGGAATAGTGCATGCAAATTTACCTCATGCATATTCATTGTGAGTATCCTGAAAAGCTGACTGGCTTGAAAACCCCTGCCTTAGAACCATCATCTGGATGTAATCGTGAGCAGCAGGACACAGTAGAATAATGTGATAGAATTTAGCCTGACATTCAAAGTCTAGCTGTCAATAAAAAGCCATTGAGATTTGTGGCATATAAGATTTTAAAATACGTAATTTCTTAAATATGCAAGGTAACAAGAAAGATTGACTGATAGATATGAAGCAGGTTAATTGAATTGAAGGGGTAACCTCCTGCTCTTTTTTTCTTTTTGGTTTGGTTCTTTTAAAACCAACTTCCTTTGGCATATATTGGATTCTCTCCCATATAGTGGACTGTTAAAAAAACAATATTTTCATGATTACTTAATATTGTTTTTCCTTTATTTTTTGTTTCTCTTTTTTGATGAGATGTTATTCAAATATTGGTGTATCTTTCAAAGATTGTTATCTTTGCATAAACTGAAATTAATAAAGAATATAAATTAAAAAAAAAGATTTTAAAATACAGAAAACTGATGTAGTGATATGTAGACATAATCCCGCTTCAGTGCGTGCTCAGTAAACAGAGGTGAGCATGTGGGCAAGGTCTGCACAGTGTAACGGTTATAGGAAGAAATATGAAACCGATATTTGGTATTTTGGCGTGGTGACAAATCAGGTAGGTGGACGAATGGTATTAGGGGTGTCAACCCCCCCCCCCCCCCCCCATTCATGGGCCACAAACATGTTTAGTTTTTAGGGTAGCCTCGATCCTTGACCATCTGATCTGTACTTGTTGTTGGTAACAAAGAAACCAGACCGACCCATCTGTGATGCATGTTGAACTCCTGAACTGGTACATGTAATGGTTTCGGTCTGTTCTTCTGTGGCAGGTAATTATGTGGCTGTTGGTAACATGACTCCAGTTATCGACATTTGGGACTTGGATTTAGTGGACTGTTTGGAGCCAGTTTTTTCACTTGGCACCAAAAAGAAGAAGAAAAAAAGCAAGAAGGTGAAATGGTATTTTCCTATCCGGAAAGCAAATTATTCTGTTTATGTTTAAATCTGTTTATTGACGTATCATATAAAACATCGATACACAATGTTCAGCGAATAACCTTTCTAATACAACAGACAACTATCAATCCGTCCACATACGTCAAAACATTTTCTTCTTTTTATCCCCAAACAACCCCCCTCCTTTTAGTTTTAAACCTTTTGTTAACAGAATCTCCAAAACCCACTTTTAACATAATATCTATCAGTCCTTACTAATACACACGTAACTGCCCCTCCCTCTGAAAACTCCAGTATCTTCCACTATTATTGAACAAGCTGCATACCCTCCATCTACCCCAGAAAGGACATGAAACTCCAGCAGTGAACCAAAATACAATGTTTCCACAAAACTTTAGTTTCCTCCCCCTGTTCCCCCCACTCCTTAGCAAATTATTCTGTTTAATAATCATCTTTCTGTGCAAACACTCCAAACTGTTTCCAATAAAACACAATTAAGTGTAGTAGAACTGGAAAGTAAGTTTGCAACAATGAAATACAGAATTACACCAACAGTGAACTTTTCCAACACTGAGATTCTGGTAAGAGCTGTCAGCACACACCTCTCCTGGTATTCTTATAAACCACTTCATCTCGGTATCCTCAGATGGGGTGGACCCACTGAAACCAGCCTTCTTGGGTCCCTTTGGCAAAAAATGTTCCCTGTGAAAGTCGGGGACCCATCCCTGGACAAAGTAGCCTGGCCCAGCTGCACGGACATACTTGATGCGACCGTGAGTAGCTGCAATGAAGTCTATGCTTTCTACCTCCCACCCTGTCCCCGTCTGCCTTCCTGAGCAGCTGGCATTCAACCCCCCCTCCCCCCCCCAGTTTAAAATCCCCTCTCCTTTGCACTCATCACCACCTCAGGAGTAGATACTTTGTATTCTTTTGCCATTTCACAATTCTCGGCAGCTCTGTGCTGTGCAGAGCCCAAACTTCCAAATCTCACAAGAATAGTGGGGTAGTTTTGGTAACCATGTGGCTCAAATTCACTAAGAGCCATACCGGTACCATAAGAAACGTTCTGGAGAAGGTTGGGAAGAGAGTCTGGGAACCACACATAGGGTGGATGGGAGCTGCCACCGATCCCCTGGCATTACAGTGAAGAACACTGGCCATAACCCTTTCTAAAAGAAAAGCAAATGGCTACAGGTAATTTTTGCTTAGTTTAGGTTATTTGATAGAAAGACTTTCGGCCTGAATGTCAGCAAAACAGTGCAGAATTTCAAATAATTAAATAGAGAAAGGAATAAATGTGCAACTTAGATTCGGGGAGGTTCCTTCCTCAGAGGTTCACCTCACAAATCTCTAAATGCTTTGACAAACGCAAGCGTTTATAGGGCTGCATTAAACAGGCCACATTAGACTCTCCCTTCACGATAGGAGAAAAAGTTTGTTGTGTTATATCCAGGTGATGGCGGGAGGAAGAAGGCAGAGGTGGCTGAGAAGATGTTGCAGAAGAAACTGATAAGGAATTAATAGGATGGAAGGATTAAGGGGGAGATCTGAATGAGGTACTTCGTGTATTAAGAGGAGAATCTTAAATCAGATTCTAAAATGAACTGGGGTGAAATATGACCATACGTTAGTTTCTTTTGCCATTTTTATACCTCCCTTTCTGTATGCAGGGACTTAGGTAAGGTCTCCAGGGCTGTTCATAGTAGTTTTAGCAATGTTATCATTTTATCACTTCCTCCCCTTCCCAACCAAGGGAGATTAGATCTGGTCCTTTGCTAGTGCTTTGACCAAAGGATCAGGAGAAATGATCATCCCCACATAACCTTACTCTCCCATTGGAACAGAAAACCTTGGTACCTTCTCCTCCCCTGTGTGTGTTCTCTCGAGCCACTTTCTGTTGACTCTGCTCAGTCTCGGAAGAGTGTAAATTATATACAGGACACTTGTGCATTTGAACTTTCTGTGCACGTTCATTACACGCGTCCTTTGGTGGACAGAAATAAGGGCTTGGATTGGATTTAGCTCCCATTTAGGTACCGTAAGGGTATTTTGCTGTCCTCAGAGGGCTTTCTATAAGTTTGTATCTGAGGCAATAAGGGTTAAGTGATTGCCCAAGATCACAAGGAGTGATAGCTGGATTCAGACCTTTTGCTTCCCTGGTTCTCGGCCCACTGCTCGAACCATTAGGCTTCCCTTCTGGGTCTTGTTGCTGTGTTTATAAGTCCCGAATCTGCATATAAGCATGGACATGTCCTGGCATTATGAACATTTCAGCAGATAAATCTTGTGAAACGCCTTTGACTTTTATCTTTCAATAGCTTAGCCATCCATGTGATCAAGTGTTTTCCTGGTAAACTCTCTTAAAAGAACGAATTGCGTTTAAAGTTTGCACCCTGGTCCACAAAATCGTTCACGGGGAAGCCCCGACCCATATGTCAGACCTTATAGACTTGCCTACCAGGAATGCAAAGAGATCAGCACGCACATTCCTCAATCTCCAGTACCCTAACTGCAAAGGACTAAAATGTAAATCCACATACACGACCAGTTTCTCATACATCTGCACGCAGCTATGGAACGCACTACCGAAGGCCATAAAAATAACACAAGACCTATCTTCCGAAGGCTACTGAAAACAGATCTGTTCAAGAAGGCAGACCATAAACACCCATCTTAAACACCAAAAAATAAGACTTTACACGACATAGACATAATTGAAATCTTATCACTTGACTGATCAACCTCCTTACCACTAATGAATAAGCATAACCACTTCAATCTCTATGTCGAATATGGTCTCTCCATAGTCGATGACCTAAAGAATGTTACAACCCAATTTCGTACTCAGGAACGTTCATGTATTACCATAATTTATTCTTCCTTCACATATATATGCACATGATATATATCTATACCATGATCTGTTCACATATGTTATGTTACATGTATGTTACCATGTATGTATGCAACTTAACACGTTACCATTTGTAATTCTGTTACCCAGAAATGGCAACCGCCATTACAGCAAATGTAAACCACATTGAGCCTGCAAATTGTTGGGAAAATGTGGGATATAAATGCTACAAATAAATAAAATAAATAAATAAATAATCAATCAGTTATTTGATAAGTCGCCATTTCAAATAATCTAATGTGGCAGTGAATATAGCAAAAATTAACTGCAAGATAAACCAAACAGTATGTCACAATGGGAAAACCAGGCAGATGCCCAGAACAACACAAAATCACCTTAGATAATGAACAGACAACAGAAAAAAAACAGGTTAAATCTGGGAAAAAGAAGGATACGAAAGTATCGGAAAAACAGGGGAAGCCCCTCCCAACTGAAGGGAAAAAATGTGCTGTTTATCTGTGTGAGGAGTATACTCACTTTGTTACTGTTGCTGAAAGCCAGCAGAACTGTAGAGGTGTTGAGTACTGTGACCCGTTCTCAGACTGACACAGGCAGAAGGCTGGGTATAAATGTTAAGTGGTTGCCAGTGTGCTGATGATCCCTAACGTCTTCTGTCTGTCTGTCTCCACAGAACGCAGGTGCAGAGGGTACGTGTGAGAGCCATTCAGATTCTGTTCTTGATCTTTCATGGAACAAACTGATCAGGTAAAAATATTTGGTGTGATCTCTCTCGGCAAAGAATGCAGTTAGAATATGTATTGTAGTGGTAACGTTGCATCGGGCTTTTTATGAGAGACTAGTCAAAGGTTAGCAGGAGAAGAGTCCTCCAAGACTTACCAAAAGGAGGATCGGAATAGCACAGCACAAGTCGTTCTGAAATCTTCCCTTTCTGCTTCACATTTTAGAGGTGAAAACCACAAGCATGTTGGTTGTACCACAACTGCCCACCAACTTATGTCATCATAGCATTGCTACTACTACGACTACTATTTAGCATTTCTATAGCGCTACAAGGCGTACGCAGCGCTGCACAAACATAGAAGAAAGACAGTCCCTGCTCAAAGAGCTTACAATCTAATAGACAAATAAAGTAAGCAAATCAAATCAATTAATGTGTACAGGAAGGAGGAGAGGAGGGTAGGTGGAGGCGAGTGGTTACAAGTGGTTACGAGTCAAAAGCAATGTTAAAGAGGTGGGCTTTCTGTCTAGATTTAAAGGTGGCCAAGGATGGGGCAAGACGTAGGGGCTCAGGAAGTTTATTCCAGGCGTAGGGTGCAGCGAGACAGAAGGCGCGAAGACTGGAGTTGGCAGTAGTGGAGAAGAGAACAGATAAGAAGGATTTATCCATGGAGCGGAGTGCACGGGAAGGGGTGTAGGGAAGGACGAGTGTGGAGAGATACTGGGGAGCAGCAGAGTGAGTACATTTATAGGTTAGTAGAAGAAGTTTGAACAGGATGCATTGATTGATAATTGGCATAATCTCCTGATAATTAATTGGCTGTTGGTCCCTTCTTGGAGCTGCGAGTACAGCAAGAGCTCCTAATGTGCATTGTCGGCTGACGGGTATATCCCTTACGCTTTCGTTCTCAGTTCTTTGGCCTGTGGGATCCTCATGGTTCCTCTGACTGTCATGCTTTAGCTGACTTGTGAAAGGCTCCAGTGGGGTATTTTTAGTTTTTGATATTGGGGGAGGAAAGGGAATCCATAGGGTCCACCAGTGTAAGTTGTTGCACCTCCCCTTCAAAAAAGAAAAAAATTCATGTCTGACCTCCCTCCATACATTTCTAACAATTTGATTTGCTCCTGATATAGGAGGTAACGTGTTCTAGAAAGAAGGAGCTGAATATGAAAAAGCAGTTTTTCTTGTTGTGTCCACCTGATATCAGTAGGAGAAGGTAGACAGTGTATTAATCTGGTAAATGTAGAACAGGGATCCAGCATCTTCATCTCAATGTTATGTTCTCTACAAGCATCTGTTCTGAAATACATTTGTCTTCACTTTTCTCTGTATATCAGGAATGTATTAGCCAGTGCATCGGCTGACAACAGCGTCATCCTCTGGGATATGACGTTGGGAAGACCAGCTGCAGACATTTCACTTCACACAGACAAGGTTTGATGACTTCATGATCTTTTCTTCCTGCTCAGCTTCTCCTACCTCAGTGCTTAGACCCTTTACCAACCAGCCTGGGTGTGTCGCCTTCTCTACCACCCCCCTCCCCCACCTTCTGCTCCTTATCCCTGATGTGTCCACCCTACACACAGCCAGGGGGTGTCTCCTCCTCTCCCTCATCCCTGATGTGCCCCCCCACCCCACAGTCTCATTCCTCAGGTAGCTTGAATCCCCTTCCTAGGCTTGATCTCTTTTCCCCACCTCCTGGCCGGTTCAGTCCCCAGTATTCTCTGCCCCCTTTCTAGGGTGGCCACCCCCCATTCCATAAACAAGATTCACAGTTTCTCTCCATTCCTTTCTATTTCTCAAACCTACCCGGGCACTGTATCCCATAGTATGCTCTCAATCCAAACCCCCCCCCCCTCATCAGACAGTCATTGTTCTCTTCCTCACACCTTCCCTCAGCATACAGAACCCCATAATCCTCTTTCTAAAATTCCTTCCCCCAACACATTCAAATTATAACTCTTGTTTTGAAACCACTCTTCCCCCAACTGACATCCATAGTTCTCTCTCAACCCCCCTCCCTGGCACCCACCCACTGGGTTCTCAATCACTCCCCCTCCCTCCTTACATTCCCCAATTACCATCTTTGCCACATAACCCCCCCCCAGCATACAGATACTCAGCAGGGCCAGCCCTACCATTGTGTCTTTCACAGATGGCACCAAGCCTGTTTTTAAGCTCCTACAGACTTATGGAAATGAGGCCGACAATGAGTCGTCATCCCTGTGGAACTCCACATTCAGGTATCCATGTAGCTGATGTAATCGAATTAGATGTCACTTAGTATGATCGTGTGGTTAGGAACTCCTTGAACCAATTGAGAACGTTGCCTCCAATTCCGAAGTACTGGAGGATATGTAGTAGTAGTATTCCATGATCAACCATGTCGAAGGCGCTAGACTTATCGAATTGTAGAAGTAGTATGTTCTTGCCAGTTGCAATCATTTGTTTAAATTTATTCATAAGAGTAACTAGTACCGTTTCCGTACTGTGGTTAGACCGGAATCCTGACTGAGAGTCGTGTAGTATTGAAAAATTTGTTTAAATAGTTTGTGAGTTGTTTGGTTACCATACCTTCCGTAAGTTTGGTTATTAAGGGAATGGATGCTACTGGCCTGTAGTTGGTTAGTTCACTAGCGCTGTTCTTTGCGTCTTTGGGTATGGGGGTGAGTAGAATGTTTCCTTTCTCCTTTGGGAATAGTCCATTTTGTAACATATAGTTCACATGATTTGTGAGGTCTGTTAAAAATTGTTGAGGGGCTGATGTCATAAGGTTGTTTGGGCATATGTCTAATTTGCAATGAGATTTTGCGAATCTTTTGAGCGTTTGGGAGATTGATTCTTACCGAGGCAATTTCAAGTTGTGGTAGAATGGATTCAGCTGTGGTTGTGATGGTGAACTCGGATTTGTATATTATGGCTATTCCACCTCCTTTTTTTCCGTTTCTTGTCCAGTGGGTAATTTTGTATCCTGGAGGGCATAGATCTAGGATTATGGGATCTTTATGGTCGTGGATCCAGGTTTCGGTGATGAGTAAGAGGTCAAGGTTGTCTGTGGTGATCCAGTCTGTTATAATCTCTGTTTTATTTATTACTGATCTGGCGTTTACGTACCCCATTTGGGGTTGAATGGTAAGGTTCGGTTTGGGCCGTAGATGTGTTGATTTTTATTAGTTGCCTGCTTTCTTGGTATCTGGTTTTGTTGTTTCCTTTCTTCCCTTTCTGTTCGTTATTTCCAACCTCTTAGTCTGACTATTGTCACGTTTGAAACTCCATTGGCCGACACGTTGATTGAGATCATTCGTTCCACTGAGTCTGTGTAGAAGAGGATCACTTCCGGATGTTTTCATTGTGGGAATAGCCTTTCATTAGAATTAAGGCAGGCGACCCCGTTGTTCTCCTTTAGGAAGTGGTCCCAGGAAGCTGAGATGTAATTTGGATTTTGTTATCGAGATGTTAATCAGTTTTATATTTTCTATTACTTCTGGTAAAATTGTAACTCACTTGGGATAGAAATCTGCTAGTATATAAATAAGCGTCTTTCTTCTTCTGCATTGGTGCTGAATGCAAACTTTGAACTGCGTGGGACACCGTAGAGCCCTGCCCTTCAAGGTCTGCATTTAGCGCCAGAGCGCAGAAGAGGGAGGAGAATGTGACCTGCCGCACAGCTGAATTTCCTCCTCCCTTTCTTGTCATCATTGTCAGGCTACAGATGCCTACACATCAGGCATGACGGCCAGGGTGAGGGGGGATGGATGGAAGAAGTGAGTTGAAAGGCAAGTGGGGAGGGTGTGTGCAACATGCTTGGGGGGGGGGGGGGGAGATGAATGGAGAACAGCAATATAAGTCGCTACTCCTTTCTGGTCCCTTTGCAGAGTTTGCATGAACTCTGCAATGCACAGTAGCGCAGAATTATCCCAGGAGTAAACATCTGTACCTCATGTGCACTGCTAGGCCCAGTGCCTTTACCAGAAAGTCAGGTGCTGTCACCATCTGTGTCCTCCCCGAGTTTCCCTTCAGCCCATGGCCTTAGTGATGCACAGCTTTGCTCCCAATCCTGATTCTCCCAGTCATGTTGGTGAGTGTGGATTTGACAGATGCTGTGTAGAATAAACCTCATGTCATGATTTTCTTATCGTTTTTCAGGTTCAAACGCTGCAGTTCCATCCATTTGAGGCCCAGACTTTGGTCTCTGGATCCTACGATAAGTAAGGAATATACACTAAGGATTCCTTTTCATCTTCATTGTATGATTTTTATAGGTTTAGCTGAAACCTTTACAGTAGTAGCTCAAACTTTTACATTAACAATAAATTTACATTCCGCCATATACCTTGCGGTTCAATGCAGGTTACATGATTAAAGAAGCAGGATATTACCTGGAATCAGGATAGATTTTTTTAAATAGATAAGTTTCTTAATCTGCCTACAGAATTAAGCATAACTTGTCAACAGTGTTTGAATTTCCTTCAATTTTATTTATAACATTTCTATTCTGCCTAAAATGAAAGCAGATTACATATGATACTTTGTAAAAGTACAAAGTCAAATATAGCAGGAAAATACCAGACAAGTCCCCCAATACCCACCCAAGCAAATTCATGGCCCTACCCACCATCGATACAATGCAGAAGTGATGATGGTGGAATTGTGGGGTTGTGTTGGTTTGTTGAGTACTGTGTTCCAGGAGGCCAGCTGTTTGTGGGGGGGGGGGGGGGGGGGGCAATGGCGTAGCAAGGGGGGGCGGGAGGGGCGGTCCGCCCCGGGTGTCAGCTCGGGGGGGGGGGGGGGTGCTCCCTGCCAGCTCCCCCCCCTCGGCGCATCGACACCCCCCCCCCCCGACCAGCTCCCGCACCCTACCTTTATAAAGAATATCGGAATCCCAGGCAAGGCGCAGTGCCTCGCGCCTGCCCTGCACGTAAAAGAAATGTGGACCGTCGGGCCTTCCCTCGCTCTATCTGTCCCGCCCTCTGCTGACGCAACTTCCTATTTCCGCAAGGGCGGGACAGACAGAGCGAGAGAAGGCCCGACGGTCCACATTTCTTTTACGTGCAGGGCAGGCGCGAGGTGCTGCCCCTCGGATTCCATTATTCTTTTTAAAGGTAGGGTGCGGGAGCTGGTCGGGGGGGAGGGGGTTGTCGATGCGCCGAGGGGGGTAGATGTCATCGTGCTGCACCCGGGGGGGGGGGGGGGTGCAACGGCGAACTGCCCCGCCCCGGGTGGCAGCCTCCCCTGCTATGCCACTGTGGGGGGGGGAGGGTGTTTGGTCACTTTTTAAAGCAATGTGATAAAAGTCTTTTGGGGAGGGGGGGGGGCAGCCAGTTTATAGCTGACTGAAAAAAAAAGAGAAGGAAGAGAGCAAAGGAGGGGAAATGACTGACAGATGAATGATTGGATGGATGTGTATTTATGATAACAGGGGTAGGTATGAGGAAGGAAGAGTGAGAGGCAGCATATGATTGAATTCCAGGTGGGAGCAGAAATATTAGACAAGCTCAAAGGGGGGGGGGGGTTCAACTGGGGGTCCCCTGAAACATGTAGTTGATCTGAAATTGCTATCTATGAATGTAGGTGGGATACACTTTGCTGTGAAGCACTTAAGAAAAGAGAATGGGTGGGAGAACTGGGCTGTTGGACGTAAAATAGAGAGAGGCAGGTAGAGATCAATTAAACAGGAAGGAAAATATGTCATTCAAGTTCTAAAATTAGATAAGGTGTCTGGACTATCAGGGGTTCACGTGAGATCCTTTTTCTCCTCATCTCTCCACCACCTCCTCTACTTCTTTTAGCTGGTTCCCATCTGGCACTGCTCCCCATGTTCTGGTTCTTCTCCAAGCTTACTCTCTCCTGCTGTGCCTCCACTTCCCTCCCCACCCACATTTTTCTAGTTTGCCCTACTCTGGTTTGTCACTTTATTCATTTACTTGATTTCTCTGGTGATGTGATATAAAGATGCTTCAGTGTGAATGAACTTTGAGTTTGCTCTTAGGTCTGCCATCCTGTACGACTGCCGAAACCCTCAGGGAAACCATTTCCGTTGGAGGTTCAGTGGGCACGTGGAAAGAGTTTCCTGGAACCATTTTTCTCCGTGTAATCTATTGGTAGGTATTACCTGTACCTTTCCATCCTTGTCTTCACCATGCAGATGTTACCGAGATACATCTCTTACTGTTGAGGCACTGGCTGACGTGGCTGTTTCTGCCCTTCCACCAGCAAATTGACAGGTCCCTTGACTTCCTTTCTGCACATTTTAAAAGAGGAGGGTTTTGTACACAGAGCTTAAGCATTTTGTTTCTTACTTTTGCTTCCCAACCTGTGGGTCCGTGATGCCATCACAGGAGGATAAGGGTGAAACTTTTCTATCAAAATGATAGGGACGATCAGATTAGTGGCAGGATGGCTTTTAGTCAGGCAGGATAAAAATCCTCTGCATACAAAATGCAATGTAAAATCTCATGGATAGAAATTCCATATGTAATTGGAAGTGTGATGGTTAGGGTATGTTACAGTCCACTAATCCAGGATAAAGCAGTGGACATTGAAATACTAGTAGACGTTAGAAAAGCAAGTGAAAGTAGCAGCACAGTAAAGGAACAAGGGGACGTAAGAATTGCCAGTACCGGTTCAGACCGAACATCCATCTTCGCCCAGGATCTTGCATTTTTCTGCCTTTTTGCATTTTGGTTTGGGCTTCCAAGGTGATGCTTTTAAACAAGGTTCATTTTACATACAAACCTTTAATCTTGGCCACTCCTGTTTTTGGTTTCTAACTAATTTCCTCTTTGTATCATATTCCCCCTTTTTAAAGTTAAATGCATCAACAGTAGTTTTCCTTAATGTCCTCCCTACATTCATTTTGTCAGGTTTGATCATGTTACAATCACTTGTGTTGTAGTGACACCACTCAAACAATTTTAATTTGCCTTATCATTTTGATGTAATTTATAACCTGTTTTCACAGTATCCCTCAGTGTGGCCTTCATGTACTGCCCTAACTGTTGGGGGCAGGAGGTACAGTGTGAGAGCTAAAGTGAGGGCATAGTAGGAGGTGGGTTTTATCTTTCAGAAAGTTGGTAATCCGATCTCCGAGAAGCAGCAGGAGGCAGTATTTGCATCTCCCTTTCAGCCCTTCCATTTTCCCCAATCCCTCCCCCTCCTGCTGCTGCTGCTGCAAAATCTCATTGAAGGAAGAAGGTTGGATCATCGTCATGTGGTAGGAGGAAAAGTTTCCTATTAAGTCCAGTGCCTTTTCTTGGCCAGATTAGTTGGGAGGCAGAGAGGGAGGAGTTTAGGGAACAAAAGGGGAATGAAAGGAAGGGTGAGAGTAGTGGGGCACAGAGAGGTGAGTGTGGGGATGGGGTTTGGTCTTGTAATGGTAAGAGAGAAGAAATGGGGGGGGGGGGGGGAAAGGGGTACAGAGGGGAAGAAAGATGGAGTTAGGGTTGGGACAGCATGGAAAGAAAGACAAGAGTGTGGGGTAAAAGGAAGGAAGGAGAGATGGTAGGCAGTGAGAGAAGTTCAGGGTAGAAGAAGAGAAGGAAAAGGGGCTGAGAGGAAAGTGTGGGATATGGTCAGTATAGGACAGCGAGGGAGTTTGGCAACAGGAGGGGAAGAGAAGGTAGTTGGGTGAGAGGGTGGGGGGAAGAGAGAGGAGGTACGTGGATAGCAGAATAGGAGACGGGAGTGTGGGTGAAGGGATGGGAGACCAGACTGAGTAGAAGTGCAAGGGATAATAGAGAGGGAGAGGAAGAAGCAGTTGGGTGCAGTTTACAGGCGTAAAGAAGATTGGGAAGGGATATGTTTGTTGGAGTCACGGAGTCCCAGTGTTTCTGCTGAGGGTGAGAACTGTTATGTTGGGGCCACCAAGCCTGTTTTGATTTTCATCGGAGCGGGAGGTGTTAGGTTGGGTCTGTTGCTGGAGATAATGGTGTTGGACCTACCAAGCCCCTCATGTTGTTTTTTTGAGGGTGGGGAATACTGTGTAGGGGCTACAGAGTCATTTCTTTTTGTAGAGGTTGAGTCCCTCTTGCTACAGTTACTAATGTGTTCTCTAGCTGTGAATATCCTGGCCTCGGTGAGGAGGGGAGTTATTAACGTGTGCTCTGGCTGTGATTAATCTTAGGCTAGCACAGAGGATGGCTTTTTGTACTGTCTTGATGCTCGCTCGGATAAGCCGCTGTTCACATTAAAAGCCCACGATGGAGAAATATCTGGTGAGTATTAGTTTGATTTGTTTGCATGTACAGTCGGAACTACCTCAGGATCTCTAGCCTGATTCCAGTGTTGATATAAGAAAATCCCTGCTGAGTCGCACTAAGTTCTATCAAGCCCAGCTTCATGTCTCTGACAGTGGCCAGATCTCAAAAGCTACTTTGGTTTCTCACAGCTAATATCTGGGAATGTGCAGTGGCGCTCCTAGGTTGTGTCTAATAATTTTTTATGGACTTTTCCTCCAGGAACTTTTCCAAACCTCTTTTGAATCCTGCTATGTTAGTCGCCTTGACCACATACTATGGCAACAAGATTCAACAGCTTAACAATGCACTATGTGAAAAACCGCCCAATCAAGGTCACAAGTATCTGGCGAAAGTAGTTAAATGTTTGGGCTTCTCCATCTGACACTCAAGGTTGTATTTAACAACGTAAAAACATTTATAAGTCTATAAAATTAGAGACCCAACACAGGGTCATATGAGGGGTAAACCTGTGGATAAATCAGCATATAAAAAAAAATATATAAATAATAACAATCTATACAAATAAAAAAATTACACTTAAATGAACAGTCAGTACTAATGTTTAATCAGTTTTGTAAATAATACAGATATAAGTAATAAATATAGGTAAAAATGGGAAAGACGTAACCCATCAATAAATATCTAGTGCAGGAACTGTCTTTCTTCTATGTTTGTGCAGCGCTGCGCAAGCTTTGTAGCACTATATAAATGCTAAATAGTAGTAGTAGTAGTACATTGTGTCCACTTGATTATATGCAAGGTTACTTCTAAATGAAAAACACTCATTACAAACATAAATATAAGAACATAAGCATAAAATGACAAAACGTACCAAAGTGAACATGTGCATTCAGGGTTCCAAAATGTTTCATGGGAACGGAGTCCGAAGTACTGAAAACAGACACAATAAACTATTGGTATTTTTGGGATCCCATTTCTATGAATAAGTCCAATATGTAGAGGCTAAAAGCAATACCCACGTATCTGCATTTGGAATGTGTGTCTTACCTGATAGCATATGAGACAGATCATAGCAACGTCCATTTAGAGGAATCGACAATGTCTCCTTTTTGAATATAAACAGTGGATGTGTTCCTGGCATAATTTAGTCCAAAAAATAAGTAATGAAAGTGAACGTAACATTTGAAAATACAATATAATTGGATATTCCTAACCCGCAGTAGCCTTGAGGAAGTTCAGTGTGGTTTACAATCAAGAGAACTAGGCATACCTAGGAAGGGATTACATTGTCAGCAAAAAAGAGCTAATAATTGTTCGGTAAAGACTACCAACAGCGATACTTGCCTATACACTTGTGTCTTAGAAAAAAAATCTTATAAAATCAAAATTTATAAAATATTTTGAATAAGTAAATTAAGGTGGAACTGAACACATTGCAAAGCTTATGCGTTCCAACCCTGAAAAACTGATTCACACTATCAGCCTGAAAAACGAAAGTCATGATTACAAAAACTGTGATAATGCTAAGAGAGATTCTTATATTAAAACTGAAAAACCATGCTGTGTTGTTAAACATTGCTATATTAATACTATGCACAGGACCAAACAGTTCATGTCTGTGTAAATTTCTGCAATGCGTCCACAGTATATATTCAAACTGGAAGGAGATATTGACGACTGTCAAAGCAGGCAGTGCTGCGATCTCTCAGACACTGTTTAGTAAGACGCACGTTCCAAATGCAGATATATGGTCATCATTTTTAGCCTCTACACGTTGGACTTATTCATAGAAATGGGATCCCAAAAGTGCTGCTAGTGTGATGTTTGTCTGTGTTTTCAGTACTTCAGACTCCATTCCCATGAAACATTTTGGTACCCTGAATGCACATGTTCACTGCTGATCTTTAATTTCCACGACTAACTTTGGTATGTTTTGTCATTTTATGCTGATGTTTTTTTTTTTTTTTTTTTCGTTTTGTTTCATTTGTACCCCGCATTTTTTCCCACTCATGGCAGGCTCAATGCGGCAGGCGATGGAGGGTTAAGTGACTTGCCCAGAGTCACAAGGAGCTGCCTGTGCCGGGAATCGAACTCAGTTCCTCAGGACCAAAGTCCACCACCTTAACCACTAGGCCACTCCTCCACTGCTTATGTTCTTATATTCGTGTTTATAGTGAGTTTGTTTTGTTTTATTTTTTTTTCATTCAGATATAACTTTACATATAATCAAACGGATACACTGTACTAGATATTTATTGATGGGTTACATCTTTCTGATTTTTACATGTAGCTATTATTTATGTCTCGATTTACAAATTGATTCAGTATTGGAGTTCATTTATGTTTGTCTTAAAATGAAATTGTTTTTATATTTATATAATTCTTTTTTTTTTTATATGTTGATTTGTCCACAGATTTACCCCTGATGTAGGCTGGTTCTCTAATAGACTTTTAAATGCTTTTATGTTTAGTTTTATTTAACATGTGGTCTGCCCCGTCTGACTGTACCTTCTTGTCTGCAGATGTTTCCCTCTCCTATCTGCTTGTTTAAAGTAGTAAATTTTAATGTTGCTTTACCCCCTCGGATAAGCAGTGTGAACCTTTCATCCAGTACTTGTCCAAATCTTTTCTAAACGCTATATGCTTTTACCACAACCCCTGGCAATGAATTGTACATTGATACTTTTGTTGTTGTTACATTTGTACCCCCGCGCTTTCCCACTCATGGCAGGCTTACATGGGGCAATGGAGGGTTAAGTGACTTGCCCAGAGTCACAAGGAGCTGCCTGTGCCTGAAGTGGGAATTGAACTCAGTTCCTCAGTTCCCTAGGACCAAAATAAAAATTAAGTTTGTGCTATTTGGTTTAAATGGACTGTCTTGTCCGTCATTCTTGAAAGACCTACAGCCAACTCATATTTATCCATTCCACTCATGATGTTACAGACTTCTGTCATACATGGACGTAGTTTGACTGTTTCATTTGGGGGGGCAAAAATGGGGCGGAGCATATTAGCATATTAATTTGCATATATATATATATAGTCAAATGAATATGCTAATATGAAGGAAGGAAGGGAAAAAGAGCTGGCTTTTTTGGGGAATATGTCAGAGATATCAAGCCAGCTCTTTCACCCTTCTTTCCTCTCTCCCCTGCCCCCCCCCATCAATCCCTGTTGTCCAACAATTCTTCTCTCTCCCCTGCCCCTCCTGTTTCTTTCCATCCCCTTCTCTTCCCCTCCCCATTCTATCCAGCGTCTCCCTCCCCCTTCAAAGCATCTCCCAAGAATGACAACATGGATGCAGCAGCTCACACAGGTTTGCTTGCTGTGTTTCTACGCCTATGAATTAGACACTCTGGTTTTAGAACAACTCAATATATTCATTCAATTTTCTGCAATGCCATAAATTAGGTCATGGTAAAATGATGAAGCAAAGCTTCTATTCTGCACATGGAGTACGGAGATATGCACAGTGTGCAAAAGAAATATCACAGCTGCTGGCACACACCGATCCACCGAATCAATAGTTGCAAATCAAGGGTCTCCCCAAATATCTGTAAATCAAATTTAAACCGGGATAAGGGTTAATTGTTTTCTACGAACAAACGAGATTCACGTGGGAATGGTTTTTTTTTGCAAGATTTTCTTCTCAACAGCAACGTTTGTCGTGTTGTCGAACTCCGTCCTTCGCTTCCTGAATCCTGCCCTCTCTCTGCGTCCCGCCTTCCTCTGATGTCATTTCCTTTGGGGCGGGCGGGATGCTGAGAGGATTCAAGAAGCGAAGGTCGGAGTTCAGCGTGGCTGCTTGCTTGCTGCTTTCCCACCCGCCCGTTCGCCGCTGCAGGAAAGAACTCGTCTTCATCGTTTGTGGGGGGCACTGCCCCCCCTCGCCCCCCCCAGTCTACACCTATGCTGTCATAGCTCCCCACCTGTCTCTTTTCCAAGCTGCTCATTTTGGTCACCCTTCTTTGCACCTTTTCTCATTCTTGTGTGTCAGTGTGTACTGTACCTTTTTCTTTCTGATTTGCCCCTCTCTCTCTCTCTTTCTGTTTTCTTTCTTTCTTTTTAATTCTTTTGTCCAGAATTGTACGCAATATTTAAGGTGCAGTACCTATCATCTGGAATTCAGATCTTATAAACTTTCCTGGGTCATGGAAGGAAAAGAATTTAAGTATTCAGTCACTCTATCATTTTCAGATGGTGTCTTCCCCAGGTCGCTCACTGGGGCTACATCAGGCTTATGGAACAGATTGCCATGGAGTTAGAAATGTTGACTGATTCTGTAGTTTTTAAGTGCCACAGTACATAAGTAATGCCACACTGGGAAAAGACCAAGGGTCCATCAAGTCCAGCATCCTGTCTCCGACAGCGGCCAATCCAGGCTTCAAGAACCTGGCAACCCCCCCCCCCCCCCCCCCAAAAAAACAAACAAACAAAAAAAAAACTTTTTAATAATGCTCAATGGACTTTTCCCCTAAAAAGAAAGCCAAAAACTGTAACAAAACTCTTACATCAGTCTGAGAAAGAGTATGTACTTATGATTATTTGAGACGGCTATACTGTAATCTAGGGTTTGATATGATGCCTTGCTGTGAGTGAGGGTCTATGGCAGAGCTTAGCTTCTGTCTCCGAGAGAGACTGTGCATGTAACGGTGAATAAGAACTAATGGATCTTCCCGTCTGTTTTTCTAGGGCTGGAATTAAGTAGCCAGGTCCAGGGATGCCTTGTTACCTGCTCTGCAGACAAATATGTGAAGGTTTGGGACATTCTGGGAGACAGACCAAGTCTGGTCCATTCTCGAGACATGAAAATGGTAGTGACACCATGATATAAGTCTGTTCTGATGATGTATTGAGCACATTTCTTTCATATGATGTATTGCTGCACTGTGGAACTAGTCTAACCTCTCCCTGGAATGTCTGTGATGGACGGTTGTAGCAGTTCACCATTTCCATAATCCACTCTGTGATGAACTGTAGGGTTCCTGCACTGTCCTTTTTTGTTAAACTGTACAGCGCTGCGTAACCCTAGTAGCGCTCTAGAAATGTTAAGTAGTAGTAATAGTAAACACCATCATTTCTTATTTCTTTCTTAACTCTGCAGTTTCCCTTGTCTGGACTCTCATACGTATTACTCCAAAACTTGATTTGTAGTATTGGAGAAGTTTTACTTTTTGTGTAATTGTCTCAGATTTGGTCAGGAAAACTTGTGAACAAAATTTGGGTGTGCATGAAAGGCTAATGTCCTTTGAATCTGCCTCGTGTTTGGACAGTCCATGACATGAATCTAATCCCCTTGGAATATTTCTTCTGGCTCTGAGTTTCTCTTCTCCGCTTTGCATGTTTCTTTTCCAGAGTGTTCTTTTCTGTAACGCCTGCTGCCCCGATCTACCATTTGTTTATGCCTTTGGGGGCCAGAAAGAAGGACTCAGAGTCTGGGACATAAGCAGTGTTTCTGCAGGTAAGGTCAATTATTACTCCTGCCAGAATCCTGTGCCAAAAGAAAATTAAAATTCTGCATAAAACTTTAAGTTTTGCGCACAAAATTTGCAAATTATTTCCAGCCCCGTCCCTCCCACCCACAGCATACCTCTTTTTTTTTTTTTTTTTTTACTGCCGCTCCCTCTCTCCAGACACCCCTGCAGTCACTTGAGGTAGGTGGAGCAAGAGCTGCATCGGGAGTACCTCTTCGGGGGCAGGGTTCTTTCGGTGGCAGGAAAGAACCCCACTCTTTCCTGCCCCGCTGCTCACTTTCTGGTGCTGTGATTTTTCAAAATGACCACTGAGAGTTCAAGCTTTAGTCTCGTGAGATTACCACTTGAAGTCTCGGCGGCCATTTTGAAAAAGCACAGCAGCAGCAAAAGAGTGGCGGCAGCGGGGCCGGAAAGAGTGGCCACTAGACCATCAGGGAGTGCCCAGGTAGGCTGGCTGGTGATAGGAGGAGAGTGGGGGGGGGGGGGGGGGGCGTCAGCTGTGTGGGCAGAGAGTTGGCCGAGTAGGCAGGGGGTCAGGATTCTGCGCGAAGGGGGAATTATGCACATATTCTGCACTCCGCAGTCCCGCAGAATTCTGGCAGGAGAAAATTACATACAAGCTTCTCCCTCTGCCACAGAGGATGCTGTACAGTAAGAGAGATCACTATCATTCCCCCCCCCCCCCCAGAAGGGGAGCATTCACTAATCGAGGCGCCATCCTCTCCACCCTGCCAGTCAGTCTCTGCTGCTTTACTTGTTATTTCTGTTGCAGTGCAAGAAGTATTTGGAAGTCGCAAGAGACTGACGGTCCACATGGCTTCTTCGGATCCTGTAGCCAGTACATCCTACAGCATGGACTCAGCCATGGAATCATGAAAGAACGTGGGACACGTTTCCTAATTACCAGTTGGGTCCAGCCTTTTTGTATGTCATCTTCATTTTGTTCTTCTCTGTGATTAAAATGTAATCCAGTGAGAACCGCAATACATTGTACAAGCCTTACAATTCTTAACAAACGGATCTTTTCCAGGTGAAAAGTAACAAAATGGTTGCACAGGAAGAGGCCAGCTGATTATACTGAACAGCGTTTCTCAGGTGCTGCCTGTGTGACTTCTCTATGACTCACTTCAGATCTATTTAAAGGGACTGATTCTTTTTAATGTAATTATTGTAGAAAAGTCTGGAAGTTCTATGTGGCATGTTGAATACATAGATTATTTCAGTGGTTCCCAAACCTGGTCCTGGAGGCACCCCCTGCATGTCCACAATGAATATTCATGAGAGTGATTTTGCATGCAGTGGAGGCAGTGCATGCATATTTCATGAATATTTATTGTGGGTATTCTGAAAACCTGACTGGCTGGGGGGTAATTTTATATAGATAATGTAAAGTACTTAAGTGTTGCCATACTGGGACAGACCAAAGGTCCATCAAGCCCAGCATCCAGTTTCCAACAGTGGCCAATCCAGGTCACAAATACCTGGCAAGATCACCAAAAAGCGCGGACTGTGTTACAACAATTCCGTGTACAGTCGCCCTTATAGAACAGAGCGTAGGTCGGCATTTAGTCGCCTGTCTTTAGGCAGAGCACTTACTGGCTCGATGGTTAGTGTTAGGTGTGTAAATGTGCACAAGTGCTGGGTACGCCCTCCCCCCCCCTGCAGTTACATGTGATAGATTTTGGGCGTGCAACTTATAGTGACTAATGTCAATTATGTACATAGCAGCTTATGGTAACTAATTAGTTTTTAATTGTTACATTAAATTACCTGTGGAACTGACACTATTCTATGAGCTGCAAGCACAGATTTCGCATGCTAAGCGTAAATTTTGGTGCACAGGTTTATTATTAACCGTGTTAACCATTTTTGTAGGGGAAAGGAGGGGCAGATGCTTACAGGCCCACTTTCCTTCAGAAGCTTTGAAAGCACAAGGATGCATCCACTTTATTTGGAGCAAAGTGCTTGACTCAGCTGTCCCAATGGTCAAGAACAGCTCAAGTCTTCGGACACCGTGTGAACAGCGAGAGGTGCCAGTTGCAGGAAATAGATTGCACTGACTCCTTTCTGTTGTCCTATGGAGTCTTTCTTTATCCACACAGCTGTACTAGCTCTGCCTGCTGCTGCCTGTTTACATTGCTGGGAAGATTTTTCTTTAATGTTGCAGCAAGAGAGGAGGTGCTGCCACTTGTCTTTAAGCTCTTACTTGGTAATTTGGTGGTTATTGGCAGAACATTTTCAGATTTTTAGAAACAATTTCCTGAGTTCTGGGTGGCTTATTTCAGTTCATTTGAGATTTTTGTTTCTAATTTAACATTTTAATATGCATTACAACTCTTATTAATGTGCAGAAATCTATTGGGTTTATGCCTGTCCTAAGGTGTGCTAACAAATGTGTATCCTGATCTGGTAATAGTCTAGAGGAGACGCTATCACAGTATTGGTTAAAGAGACCAAACCGTCTTTCTAAACCAAGGTTTAACGTTCCTGATACTACATAGTTGACGTCAAACACTTCTAGTAACTTCTAGAATATGTGATTTCAAATTTAGATTTGCCTCCACCAGGCCGTCCACTAAAAACTAGAAAAGATAGGGTCAGAAATGCTCACAAGAATGTCTTCAGCATTATCTGTGTGAAGTGTCAAAATCCACTCAAACAGCTGCTAGACAGGAGTTG
Source organism: Microcaecilia unicolor (assembly GCF_901765095.1). NCBI lineage: Eukaryota > Metazoa > Chordata > Amphibia > Gymnophiona > Siphonopidae > Microcaecilia > Microcaecilia unicolor. The sequence continues at coordinate 657,048 of NC_044039.1, forward strand.
GCCATTTACCACATTGAGTACACCCATAGTGGGGGGGAGGGGGCATAAGGCTAAAAGTGATCAGTGTGTACATAAACACCTACCTTATCCTGTATGATGAGATTAGCCAATGCCCTTAGAACGATTCTGAAGGATAAGGGTGACCACAGTGGGGGAACAGAAATCTACAGCCATTAAAAAAAGAATAATATCAATCACACACAGACCCCTAAAAGCCAATTTCAAGTAGTCTTCAGTAACAAGTGATGTTTAAATTGAAGAGAGAAATCTGGCAGGATTAACCCTGCATCCTCCCCCATCTTCAGCTCTCAGGAGATGATCCATGAGACTGACCTAGGACACCCTTGGAGAATCCCCTGTATCTGTTCAACTCCTTTAGAAACTGGTTGAATGCATTCCGTAAGATGGAGGTCTATAGATGGCTTTTTAAGCAGTGATTGAACTATGCCACTCTCTAGTACACAAAGAAGTTAAATATTTATAATTAGATCAACCCAGACTGCAAACCTTTCCTTCATCAGTTTGGTAGGATGGCTTGGGGAAATGTTGCTCACCTCAGTCTTTGCGATGTGATGGAAAATCTTCCAACTTCTATCTGACAGTAGCACCAGCTCATTTACCGTACATGCTTGACAAACATTTTCTCCAGACCCAGAGGCATCTCAGCTCAAGTTTTGGAAACCTTTTGTCCAAATAAGGGTAGGAACCTCTCACAGGTTCTGTGCCATCCAGCTCAGCTGCTCCTTCCTGTGCTATTTATAGGGAGCAATTGTCAATTTCCAATGGGTTCTGAATCCTTTCCAAGCTTGTTTGGTGATCCTGAGCTTAGATGTACCTGTCCCCTGAGTCCTAGGTCACTGTGTTAAAATCTTCTGGTGCCTCATTTTGCCACACAGGTGCTGGTAACAAAAATAGTGACAGAATTTAAGCACGATGGTAAAGGGCAAAATGCAACTATGAATATCTGTGTGTGGTGGTGGTGGAGGGGGGGGGGGTTTGAGGGCAGTAAGTAGAGTAGATTGGAGAGGGGAAGTAGCCTGTGTGAAGGCCTAATGATAAAAAGAAAACAACATGCTGCATTAGAAGGTCAGAAAGGGGAGAAGACTACATGGAAATCTGAAGAAGAGTTTAGTTTATTAAAATTTAATATACTTCCTTTAACAAGGCCAAAGCGGTGTACGAGACGAGGAAAGATGGACAGCTATGGCTGTGATCCATTCTTCCATAAAACCACTTTCCTGACTGACTTAGCTCTGTCCCCCACTAATGAGTGGTGAAGGGAGTGGAGCTGCACAATGGGGAGCGTGTGTGTTTGGGGGAGGAGGGTATGGATATTGAAGGGAAATAGCCATATTCACAGCTAGAACGTTGAGGACTGTTGAGCTTACCTGGCTGGCAGGTGGGTTTCCATACCCAAGAGCTCCTGTCTTTTTCACTGTTTCAATACAAGTGACCACAACCTACAAATATTCCAGTTTTCTCTATGGACAAGCAAGATATTATCAGCCACACATCTGGGTGTCATCATCCCTGAGGACACCTGATTGGACCCTCTGTCCCATAGTCCAGAAGATACTGGAAATATCTTTCTGCGTGCGCGCAGCCTGTCCCCATTATGACTAATGTCCCACCTCCTCAGTCTGCTTCATCTTCTCTGCAAGACAGGATCAAATCTCTCTCTCTCTCTCTCTCCACATAGGAGGCAGTTCACATGCATGGCCAAAGAGTTTTCTGAACTCTGGGAGAGAGAATCCGATGAAGTGCCATCAGGGTGATGTTACCCATATGTGTGGCTAATTTCTCCTGCTGTCCACAGAGAACCTCCATTACAGGTAAGTAACTTCTATGACCAATATATGAGACCCATGACACCTGTGAGGGTCTCTAATGAAGAGTCACTCTTCAGCTGTCTGTGCTGTACCTTTGCTTTTATGTGTACAAGTGTGATGCTTGTCTGGGGACTGATGAGGAAATAAATTCAGGAATAACGGAATCTCGCTAGTCTACATCTGCCATTCTGTGCCCTAAGTAGGAAGAACTTCAAAGAAAACAGGATTTTGTTTTGCCAGCTCATTTCATTATTCTGTTACCACAATGTAAGCTTCCTGTGTCCAACTACACCTGCTGGGTATTGCCTTGATTGAACCTCATCATCGAGAAGGTTAATAAACCTTAAATACACAAAATAATGTAGTTATGGATTTACTGCTGCTTGAGGATGAAAATGTCATGGGACTCTTTCCAAAAGGTCTTTATTTGATTGCTCTGGTTATAAATTCTGCCCATACAGTGGCCGGACATCTGTGCAGGATGCCATGGCTTGAAATCTTTCTACCTAGGGGATTGTTTAGGTCAGTGACAAAAGCCCATATAGCTTTGATGTTCAAATGTGGGTGTTGCCATTTTACCTGCACAGATGACAGCTGCTAATATACAGGGATACTTTGTATGCACATACCTTAAAAATTACCCACAACGTATGTATGTAACTTGCAGCGGTGTGTGGAATATTAAAAATTCCCTCTATGAGGGCAATTTATCAAAGCCAAAGCCATTCCTGCAGATAAAACATTCCACAATGACATAATTTACTTGCATTTAGTGGACACAGGCTGGAGAATGAACGTTTGCATTTTTGTATTGGAGAAAGGAGGTGCATGAGTTTGCAGGGCCCATTTTCCTTTCTCAGTTTTGAAAACAACATGACACATCCACTTTCATAAGAACATAAGAATAGCCATACTGGGTCAGACCGTTGGTCCATGTAACCCAGTATCCTGCTTCCAGGTCACAAGTACCTGGCAGAAACCCAACTAGTAGCACCGTTCCATGCTACCAATCCCGGGGCAAGCAGTGGCTTGTCCATCTCAATAACAGTCTATGGACTTTACCTCCAGGAACTTGTCCAAACCTATTTAAAACCCAGATACGTTAACCACCGTTACCACATCCTCCAGCAACGAGATCCAGAGCTTAACTATTCTTTGAGTGAAAAAATATTTCCTCTTATTTTTAAAAGTATTTCCATGCAGTTTCATTGAGTGTCCCCTGGTCTTTGTACTTTTTGAATGAGTGAAAAATCGATTCACCCGCCACCCTTTCACACCACTCGGGATTTTGTAGACCTGATTTGGAACATTGATGTAACATGAACAGCTATAACGTGACTACAGCCGTGGGAAGTTGTTGGCAGTTCTGCTCTCAGTTCTTAGCCTTTCAAACCTAGCTAAAAGCATGAACCGGGAAGGCAACGGTTTGATCAGATTTTTATTTTGCAGTGCAAGAGATGGAGCAGGCACCCCCTCCTTAGGACTTGTATAACTTTCTGATCATTGGATTAGGGTGAGACTAAGCAAGATGGTAAACAGGAAGTACTTCGACTCGGATAATCAATGCAGTAAACAGAGTTTTTAATTCCATACACAAAGAATTTTCTATCCTTTTTCCAGTGATAGCAAACAGAGGTGACAGGAACTGCTTTTAGGCAATGTCGTTGCCATAAGATCTGGCAGTTAGGACCTGAGACTCGCTCACTTATTTCTACAAACACCTGTGAAGCTTTGTTAATACCTTCTTCTGGAAAAGAGCTGATTGGGCTCACCCTTCTGCCGTCTTCCTCGTACAGAATTTCTCCTTTGGCCTCAGCTAGCAGATGGTGAGGGATCTCCAGTGTGGTAAAAGTATGCTGGTACATAATGTTTCTATATTCCACCTGCAGTTCTTTGAAGTAACAGCAAAATCCTTGACCGATGCAGGATGGGCAGGAGAGTTGGGCTGTGCCCAAACACGTTGCACATATGAGAAGCTGCCTGCCTTGGCAGACTGTACAGATTCTCCTAAACCAAGTTTTTCCAGTGCCATGACAGCGCGTACATCTCGTGGTACCAGTGTTGAAACACACTTTGCAAGGTACACACCTTTTGCCCTCACATTCAGGGCATAGCTGTGCTTCATCAGTGTGTGGGATCCTCACACACTTGATCTCATTTTTAAACATCTCGTAAGGAGAAACGGATATGTCCCATGGATCCAAGGTCCTCCCCTTAATAGGGTAATCAAACGCATGAGTGCCATATGGTTCAAATTTAGAATTCACAGAACGGCTCTCTATAAAACTTTCCAGCCTGTAAATAAAGACCACCACTGAGGTCACCGCGTGGAAACTCGTTTCTCTAGCTGCCTTTTTCCGATAGGAGGGTCGGGTGCATACCCACTTCAGTAACGCAGCTCGGATTTGATATTCTGACAAAGGAGAAAACTGGGCTGCACAAAAAGCTTCTTTACCGGCTTTACGTGATTCCTTGCCCCTCTTTGTCAGAGGTTTTGATGGTGATAATGGACATGGTGGCACAGATGTAGACTGTTGGCTTAGTAATGGCGAGCGATTTATTGATGGTGGTAAAGGTGTGGACTGTTGTTGGCTAAGTGATGGTGAGTAATTTCTTGATGGTGGTCCAGGTGTGGACTGTTGTTGGCTTAGTGATGGTGAGTAATTTCTTGATGGTGGTCCAGGTGTGGACTGTTGTTGGCTTAGTGATGGTGAGTAATTTCTTGATGGTGGTCCAGGTGTGGACTGTTGTTGGCTTAGTGATGGTGAGTAATTTCTTGATGGTGGTCCAGGTGTGGACTGTTGTTGGCTTAGTGATGGTGAGTAATTTCTTGATGGTGGTCCTGACTGTAGACTTGAATATTGTGATGGTAGTGCTGTTGACCTTGGAGATAAATATGGTGCTGGTCTTAGTTTCTTCATATTGCTTGGATGTGGAGATGGACGTAGCGGTGGATAACTTAAGATAGAAGGTAAGTTTTCCACACCTGATAAAGACTTGTCAAAATGATCCAGTGCCTCTTGCATGGCCTTTTGCATGTTGATGTTTTCATGGGCCAGAAATTACTACATGGTGTGACAAAGACTACAAGATTTGTTCCATCCCATTTTTCCCAGGAAAACTGCTGTTCACGTCAGTGTGAACAAAGGGATCAGTGTGCCTGTTGTGTTCTTTTTCCCCATCAGAACTTGGAATGTGATTAAATGCTGAGAATTCCATTGATGTCACAGGTGTGACCTGATGTCGTGGAATCATTAAATGCTGGTAAATATGGATGGGAGGCTGTGCAGATATATAAGCACATAAACTTGCCATACTGGGACAGACCGAAGGTCCATCATGCCCAGTATCCTGTTTATAACAGTGGCCAATCCAGCTCACAATTACCTGGCAAGATCCTAGAACAGTAAAACAGGCTTTCTGCTGCTTATCCTAGAAATAAGTAGTGGATTTTCCCAAGTCCATCTTAATAATGGCTTATGGACTTTTAGGAAATTATCTGAGCCTTTCTTAAGCCCTGTTAAGCTAACTGCCTTTACCATATTCTCTGACAACAAATTCCAGAGTTTAATTACTCACTGAGTGAAGAAATATTTTCTCCAGTTCATTGCATGCCCCCTAGTCCCAGTATTTTTGGAAAGAGTAAACAAGCGATTCACGTCTACCTGTTCCACTCCACGTTTTATTTTATAGACCTTTATCATATCTCCCCTCAGCCGTCTTTTCTCCAAGCTGAAGACCTCTAGCTGCTTCAGCCTTTCCTCATAGGGAAGTCGCCCCACCCCCTTTATCATTTCTGCCGCCCTTCTCTGTACCTTTTCTAATTCTGCTATATCTTTTTTGAGATGCGGTGACCAGAATTGCACACGGTATTCGAGGTGCGGTCGCACCATGGAGTGATACAAAGGCATTATTACATCCTCATTTTTGTTTTCCATTCCTTTCCTAATAATTCCTGACATTCTATTTGTTTTCTTAGCCGGTGCTGCACGCTGAGCAGAGGATTTCAACGTTTCATCATCAGTGACACTGTTTACACGTGTGAAAGTGAAAGCAGTGATTGTAGAAAAGCTGCAGCTTACATTGAGTAGACTCGCAGGATGCACAGTTTGCAAGGAGTTTTTATTTATTTTATTTTAGTTACATTTGTACCCCACGCTTTCCCACTCATGGCAGGCTCAATGCGGCAGGCAATGGAGGGTTGTGACTTGCCCAGAGTCACAAGGAGCTGCCTGTGCTGGGAATCGAACTCAGTTCCTCAGTTCCCCAGGACCAAAGTCCACCACCCTAACCACTAGGCCACTCCTCCACTCCTAGTGTATTCTGCAGGTGATTTTGGGCAGGCCTGTAACATACTGGTATACATGGATTTCTTATTTTGCAATATTAGTACATGTATATTTCAAAAAAAGTCCCCTGTCAGCATTACCCCCCTGGTTCCCCTTTTTTTTCCCTTCTCCCCTCATACTATTATTTAGTCTAATAAATTGATTTTGTTAACTGCCCTGAAGGCCTTTTCCTAGGGTGGTATATCAAACCTTAAATAAACTTGAAACGTCAGCTCCAAGTTGTACAGAAGTGTTAGTTGACTGTTTGGACCTCAGGGTGAGGGGTGGAATTGTGGTAATCTCTCCAGCACTTAAATCCACCTTCCCAATCCAAAAATTTGAATTTTGGATCTTGGCTTCTGACTTGTCTCCTCTGCAAATGCTCTTTTGGAATAGTAACAGCCCTTAAATGGCATTAGTTGCTCTCATAACAGGACTTAAGCGCTTTTCTCTGAATTTAGCGCCTATGTGCTGTAGCTCATAACAAAATGGACGCGTGTACGTGGAGGAGTCAAGGTCTTGCAGCTGCACATGTAAATTGTAGTAATTCTGTCACACATGCAACAACTTTACATTACAGCAACTGTGACATGGCGTATAAGCACCTAAGGTTAGCTGTGCAGACCCTGACGCCCTCTTCTATATTGTCGCACACAATTTCCGTCATAGAACTGGTGCTATGTACCTTTTATGCATCATCGCACTTCAGCCCTCCCTTACCACCTATAGCTGTAGTGTGCTGCATGTCCATTGCAGATACTATGCAAATCTTTAGTTGAAACTTAAATGCAGTACCTGCACATTGTGCTAATTGAAATAAATACTTAGCTGCAGGAAGAAGCAATTCAGGCACATCATATTATGTCAATGTGGTCGCCCAAGTATACGTGCAGAAGTGAAAAGGTGTACGTGAAACTTAAAACTTAATGTTCATTCTATCATCCTATATATCAATTAATGCTGTAATTAATGATAACTCCAGAAATTACACCTCACTTCAGATATTGCATGGCAGCTTGTTCCTCAGTGGTGGGTAATTCTTTAAGACGCTGGCGTCATATAAGCATGTAAGTGACAATAATCTAACAACGCTCCATCTAAGTATGCATACATATTGGATAGCGTGCATTTTGCAGATGAGTCTGGGAAAAGTGTGAGTATGTAACTTGCAGAATACTAATTCTATAAACCGTGTTCACAATTTGACTCTTAGAGCTGGATTCGTTAAATGGCATGTAAAAATCAGCAAATACTATAGTCACACTGGGGTAACACTACGTCCTGGTTTCAGTTTATTAACATAAATGGTATATAGAAATTACACCTTGGAGTTATAGGGAAAATGTTCCATTTAGTTTTACTTGTTTTTGTGGTAATGATCCTTCCTACTGATCTTTTTATCATGTTTTTTATTGATTGCATTTTATTCTACTTTTTAAAAGTTTCTAATGTTTGTCTGTTGTGGTTTTTTTTTTTTTTAGCTTATTTTCATTGAATTCTTTTTGGGTTTTATTTTATCTTGTGCATCATAACTGGAATTCTAGTCTCTAAATTTGAACACAAACAAATAAATGACTGCACAGAAATGGATGGGTTTTACATAAGTAAAGAAATTAAATCCTGAAATTTACTTTTATTTTTCAGTTGAAGAAGCTGCTAAAACAAAATTTTTCACATGCATTATATCAGGCTGGAGTATATCACCAGCAGCCTGGTAAGCAGAACATACTCTGATCTGGATAATCAGGGCAGTAAACAGAGTTTTTCATTCCATACAAAAAGAAAAGTCCAACTTCTGTAGTCCACTGATAGTAGACTCGGGTGACAGGTACTGCTTTCAGGTAATGTCTCTGCATTAAGATCTTGCAACCAGGATCCACTGTGCTCTTACTTATTTCCACAAACATTTGGGAAGCTCGATTAATTTCCTGCTCGGAGAAAGTGCTGAGTGGGCTAACTCTTTCTGAATCATGTTGATAAAGGATTTCACCATCTGCTTGTTCTATTAAGTGGTGGGGAAGCTCCAGTGAAGTACAGATATGCTGATGAATGCTGGTCTTAAATTCAACTTTTAATTCTGTGAAGTAAAAATGAAACCCTATTCCACTGCAGGATGGGCACAAGTATTTGGCCTCCCCTGTGCATTTCTTACATGTGACTAATTGTCCTCCTTGGCAGATGTGGCAGGTTTTTCCTAAACAGTTTCTCCCACTGCCACGACAGGCTGAACAACGAACGATGCCTTTTGAAAGACACCCATCACATGAAACCCACTTGGTCCCACTACACTCAACGCATGTCTTCGTCTCCTCGCTGTATGGCATACGCAAGTACTTGATCTCATTATGGAACATTTGAGTTGGTGCTGTGGCTATTTCCCAGGGATCCATCTGCCATTTGTCAGTGGGGTCTTCGTGCATGCAGGTGCCAAGGTATTGGCGCTGATGAGTCACAGAACGTTCCTCTATAAACGTTTCTAATCTGTACATATATACAATTGTAAAATCTACTACCGCAAATATCATCTCTCTTGCTGCTCGTTTCCGATAATAAGATTTTGTGGACACCCACTGGAGCAAAATCATTCTAATCTGTTCTTCTGACAAAGGCAAGAAGCGGACAGGAAGAAAGACTTCTTGAATTTTTTGAAGCGCTTCCTTTTCTCTCTTTGCCAAAGGTTTTGATGATGGAGGTGTTAGTTGCCTGAGTTGCAATGGTCGTGATGGAAAGGTTTCCTGTAGAGATTGTGGTGACCTCAGTCGTGGAGCTGAATGTGGTGGTGGTGGTGGTGGTGGTGGTGGTGGTGATGATGACGATGACGATGATGACGACGATGATGATGATCTTGGCCGTGGCTTGGACTGCAGAGTTGAATATGGTGATGATCTTTGCGATGACAGTGGTGTCAGTTGTACTACTGAACGCAGAGATGGACATGATGATGCAAATGGTGATAGATCATATGGATAACTTAAGATATAAGGTAAATTTTCAACACCCGATAAAGACTTGTCAAAATGATCCAGTGCTTCTTGCATTGCGATGTATTCATTTGCCCAGTTCTGTAATACAAATTATTATATGGAGGTAGAATGGGTACTTAGTTTTCCTTCCATTTTTTTCCCAGGAGAAGGTTGTGAAGGAAGTATCACAATGTTTCATCTTCGTGCATCAGAACTTAGAACTCAAGACAGATACCGAAGATTCCACTGATGTCACAACCAAGATTTAGAGGACAGAAAACCTGGAGCTGTTTATAGTTGACGAAAATGAATCCTGTTCTGGCCAAATGAAGGACAGCATGGTTCCATGGTGAAGCGGAAAGGGGGGGGGGGGTCTTTAATAAAAATGGAAAGCAGAGCCTAATAAAGTACATAGGGATGAGCATAAGCATTGAAAGGTTAGATTTAAAAAAGTAATCGGAGGTAAGAGACACTTTGAAAGGAAGCTTCTGCTAGTGGGAAAAACTAATTCTAAAAACTTTCCCAAATACATCTGAAGCAAAACGCATAAGGAAGTTAATTGGACCACTGGATGACCAAAGGGTAAAAGGAATGATCATAGAGGATAAGAGCAGAAAAACTAAACAATTTCTTTATCTCAGTCATTACTGAGGAGGATATTGAGTTCATACCTGCATTGGAAATCTTCTTTAACTGATAATTTGGAATAAAGAAAATCACTGTAAATCCGAGAGGATCTAATAGATCAAATTAACAACTAAAGTGCAACAAATTACCAGGTTTGGATGGTATTCACCCCAGAATTCTGAAAGAAATCAAACATGTCATTTCTAACCTGCGACTATTAATCTGTAACCTGTCATTTAAAATGGAACAATAGCTACTACTTAACATTTCTAGAGTGCTACTAGGGTTACGCAGCGCTGTACAAATTAACAATAAGGACGGTCCCTGCTCGGAAGAGCTTACAATCTAAAGGACGAAATGTCAAGTTGGGGTAGATAAGTTTTCTGAGAGGAGGTGTAGTGATTAGGTGCCGAAGGCGACATTGAAGAGGTGGGCTTTGAGCATTAATTTGAAGATGGGTAGGGAGGGGGCACGGCGTATGGGCTCAGGGAGTGTGTTCCAGGCATGGGGTGAGGCGAGATAGAAGGGACGGAGCCTGGAGTTGGAGGTGGTGGAGAAGGGTACTGAAAGGAGGGATTTGTCTTGAGAGCGGAGATTACGGGTAGGGACGTAAGGGGAGATGAGGGTAGAGAGGTACGGAGGGGCCGCAGATCGAGTGCATTTGTAGGTGAGTAAGAGAAGCTTGAACTGTATGCGGTATCTGATCGGGAGCCAGTGAAGTGACTTGAGGAGAGGGGTGATATGAGTATATCGGTTAAGGCGGAAGATAAGACGTGCGGCATAGGAATGGAAGTTGGCCAATGTGACGCTGATTTTTAAAAAGAGCTCCAGGGATGACCCAGGAAACTACAGACTTGTGAGCCTAGCATGGTGCAGGATGAAATGATAGAACTTATTTTTAAAAAGAAAATTACTGACCATATAGCCACATGGCATAATGGGAATTAGTGAGCAGGGTTCCGTAATTTATTAGATATTTTTGTTGAAGGTGTAGTAAAGGTGAGACATTTGATGTGGAAGGGTATTTTCAAAAGAATGTCCAAGTCAGAGAAAGAAACGTTTGAGGTAAATGTGTTGGGAGAGAACCAGATCCAGGGACAGAGAGGAGAGAAGGGGAGATATTGGCCTTGGAGAGGGGAGACATGTTGGAAGGAAGGGAGGGAGGGGGCAGAGATGGTACATCAAGGGGAAAGAGTGAGAGGGAGATACGTTGCATTGGGGAGGGGGAAGGAGGAGAAAGATGTTGGATCTGGGGAAACAGGATAGATGTGGGATCCGGGGGGGGGGGGGCAGGACTCATTGCCTGGGGGCCCAGACCCCTGTCAGTCCACCCCTGCCTGTCAGATTCTACACATAGTGTGGTAATTATGTAAATCACATCACTCCAGAGGAAGAGGAGGGTCTATAGCTCAGAACTCATCCCACAGGCCTTCACATATTTCTTTCATTGTACAAGGAAGACAGAAGTTTGTTGTTTGAGAGGTGCTAGACCAGGGGGAACAAGACTGTTTGGATGCAGTAATCATGGCAAAGAAAATAATGAAGACAATAGGAAAGCTGGAACTGCTTTGTGCCTGAAGAAGTTACTTAACAGGGAGAGAAACGTGTTACTGCACACAATGGGCAAGTCTAGCATAACCACATTTTTAAAAGATGACAAAATGGGTTCATGGGACGTGGTGAGTGACAGGAACTCATTTTACCTCTGAGCTCTTGGCTCCTCCTTGCAACTGCTAAATTGTTGATCTGGCACGGCTTGGAAGTGCCCAGCTCTGGTTGGGTAGCGTCTGAATGGTATACAAAGAACGTGCCTCGAGTTTAGCTAACCATCACTGACTCTGTACCACACATCTTGTTCCAATCATGTATCTGCACTTGGTCCCTCAGCTATATGGTAAGCTGTACTGTAAAAAAATGTTTTAGCATCATATCTATGTTGAATGGTCTAATGCTCATTTATTAGGTGTATCAGTAGTATTATTGCATTATTTCTCTGGTGCTGTTAAATCTGTCAATTTTTGATACTGTTTCATGGTAGTTCTATTATTAGGTTTGGTTACTGTTTTCAAGTAGCTCATTTATTGTATTTATGTTTATTCTTGGTTATTTTACTATTGTTATACTGTTAACAAAATTGTAAGTTTTATGTTAAACTGTACCTACTGTACACCGCTTTGGGTGAATCTCTTCATAAAGATGATTAATAAATCCCAATCACGCAGTCAATAAATAAGGATAGGATATTGCATGAGATGGTGGCAAAAACACAAAGAAGATATAAGGAGGATGCCTGAGCCCAAGATAGTGGATAGTCTAAATTAGAATCCCCACTAACCTACTCAAACTACAATGCTAGAGGAAGTCTCCAAGGCTGTTGCGTAACACATTTGATCGTTGATATGAAAAGGGAAATGGGACTTGATATACCGCCTTTCTGAGGTTTTTGCAACTACATTCAAAGTGGTTTACATATATTCAAGATGTGGGTCACCCTGTCTAGAAGTGTTTCATCAGTGAGTGTCTGGTATTGAACACTGGGTCTCGGACACTGAGGACTCAGTGAGGCACATGACCAAAACTGAGCATGCTCATGGGAGGAGGGGAAAGGAGGGTGCAGCAGAAGGAAAGCACCTCAGACTGCCAGGCCAGGGGAACAGGAGTGTTTTGGCTGGCAAGGCTTAGGGACCCCTAGCAGTTCAAGTATTTGGGGGGCAGGGCAAAATTTTGTGCCCCTCCCTTTGGGCTCAGGCTCCTCCAAAACCTGAGGTCTGGCTACGTGGCTGCCTTTGCTCCCTCCTTATTTTCTCTAAAGAGTACTATTGCAAATGGTTGTAAATTTGGAAGACTGAGATTGTACTCCATATATCCTGGCTTAGGAGTGAGGTTCATTACTGTCATGGTATGCACAAAACAAACCTATTTAGAGACATTATACTGCTGGACAGCCTGCTCAGCATGTCTTAAGCAGGCAGGATCCTCACTGCCCACTTAAACCATACTGAATATTGACCTCACAGTTTAATGCTGTGATTTCTTCAAAGTGAAAAGACAAGATCACACAGGGATAGAACTCAAAGCAGAATCTAGCAAACACTGAGGAAAGTCTGAATTTCCTTCTTTCTCTTCACTGATTGTTGGCTGTAGTTAGCTCTCTAACTCCATCTTCTTTCTGGTTCCTCTGTTCTCCTTTTAATCTGTAAGATACAAGACTCTTCTCCTCTGTCTTCACTGAGTGGGGGTTGTAGCCAGCTCTTTATCATCATCTTCCTTTTGGCTTCTCTGTTCTTTTCCTTTGTATATGTAAGACACAAGAGTCTTCTCCTTTCTCTTTTCTGATTGTGGATTGTAGCCAGTTCTCTATCTCTTTCCTTCTGGTTTCCCCGTTCTTCTCCTCAAGACATGCTAACGTTCTCCTTTCTCTTCACTGACTGGGGGTTGTAGCCAGCTCTCTTCCTCCTTCCTTCTGGTTAATCTGTTCTTCTCCTTTGTTTCCTCTTAGATTCTGCAGTATGCAGACCCTCTGTGCTACTCCTAAAACTGTCTCAAGAAGGTTCCAGCTCTGCATCATCTTATTGTGGGATCCTTTGGCTCTGGCTGCCCTCAGCAGGGTGATAATTCCTTTGTAGAATTTCCTTCTTAGTCCTGGGCACATCCTGACCTACCAACCTTTTACTGCAGGCTCCAGCTACTCCTCCATGAGTTCGGGCTGCCTCCCAATAGGTTGGAGAAAGAAAGGGAGACATCTAAACCCTCCTTCATAGGGGTTATATTTACTCCATCACATCACTGCTGTTCCTCTCCTTTAGTCGTATCTCATAGCATGCTCCTCCCAGCATACAGATGCCATGAGAGATCAAATGCTACTCAAACATTTCAATAACAAACTTAGAACCAGGACATGCGTTTTATTAACCTTTCATTGAGTGTTGTATTATGAATTCTGTAGAAGACCAAAACCCAAATTAAACTTCTGGTCTTAAATTCAAGCTGGCTCAAATCCCACAGTTATACCACATCCTCTGGTTAAATATCCTAGATCACATGGGAGCACTGAGCAAGCCATCATCTATATCTGAATCCTTAAGATGTAAAATTAACCGGAAAAAATTGAACAAATTTAATAAAATGAAGTCCTTGCACTATCCAGGTAAGGGCCAGCAGATTCTAAATATGTATAGCCTAGAGCAGGGGTTCATAACCCAGTCCTTGGGTTACACTCAGCCAGTCAGATTTTCATGATATCCACAATGAATATGCATGAGATAAATTTGCATGCACTACCGCCATTCTATGCAAATCCATCTCATAAATATTCATTGAGGGTATCCTGAAAACCTGACTGTGATTCTCCCTGGCCTGTGGACTTTGGCATTCCTTTCTGCTTGAATTTTATGTTTCTAATATGATTGTAAACCACCTTGTTTTTACCAGAAAGAAAAGAGTATATAAAATCTAAAGAAACCATTAACCATAAACCGTACTTGAAAGGAAATTACTGAACAAACATGAGGGACAGTCAGAAGTAACCCCAGGAAATATTTTTCCACAGAAACGTTGAGAGAAGAGGACATTTCTGTGGGTGTGACATTATTTTATTCTGTGCTTGGTAACTTAAAGATTGGGTTTAAAAGAGGAATTGTAGGATATTGATAAACATAGAGTATATATATATATATATATATATATATATATATATATATATATATATATATATATATATATATATATATATATATATATAAAGCAAACTTTATTAGCTAGTCTCCATACCCTTTCCCCCATGGTTTTAAAACTTTAATTTTCTGCCACAGCATTAACAGATAGTCTCTAGAAGGCACAGTAGGACCTAGTTCAGTCTTAGGAAAAAAAAAATAAAAGAGAGAAGCAAGCATTATTAATGTTTCCATAGTGTACAACCCTTTTCCCTATAGTTTTAAACTGAAACTTTCTCTAGAGGTAGAAACTTAACAGCCAAGAGGATAAAAAGGATAGTGACAAGGCTTAAACTATCCTAAAAGAAAATTATTATCTGTTCTTGCCTACTGGAGAGGTAGCACTGCTACTGACCTGAATTAGATGTTAATTAAGGGTGAGGAAGTTGAATATTTGCAAAGGTTACTAAGGGCAATCTGATTACTGTCAAAGGGTTTGTCTGAAACAGTCTCCTTAGACTCCAAACTACATCTGAGAGAAGAGGACATTTTTGTGGGTAAGTGACATTATTTTATTCTGTGCTTGGTACCTTAAAGATTGGGTTTAAAAGAGGAATTGTAGGATATTGATAAACACAAAATTTACAAAAAAAAAAAAAAAGAGGAAGCAAACTTTATTAGGTAGTCTCCATACCCTTTAGACTGGCTTTGGAGGGTAAATGTGAGCTCATAACTAAAGAAATCACTGCTAAAATGCTATTAATATTTGGCGGGGGGGAAGAGGGGTTGGTGGTTGAGAGGCTAGGATGGGGGAGGGCAGACTTATACGGGGTCTGTGCCAGAGCCGGTGATGGGAGGCGGGACTGGTGGTTGGGAGGCGGGAAATACTGCGGCACAGACTTATACGGTCTGTGCCCTGAAAAAGACAGGTACAAATCAAGGTAAGGTATACACATATGAGTTTATCGTGGGCAGACTAGATGGACCGTGCAGGTCTTTTTCTGCCGTCATCTACTATGTTACTATGTTACTCTTATTTAGATCATATGAAAACATGCCTGAAAGCAGAGATTTAACATTCTGTGATTAGGTCTTGAAGCCTGGATGAGGCTTTGGAGTCTGGGGATTTGGACTGTGATGACGCTTAATTAAGATTTTTGAAGGTCTCAATTTTTATTCTGACACTAATAAAATGTTTTTGTCCTTTGTTGCTTCCTCCTTCAATTCCCTTTCTGTACAGGCTATGCCTGGGTACCCCCATAGCATTTCTGTGTGATCTGTAGGAGCCAGGGCTGAGCTGGCTTAACCGTGTGGCAACCAGGCGTTGTCAGGAAACCCTTATTCACTTGTTCAGAACCCTTATCACCCTCACTTTAATATGCCCTTATCTCTTGTTTGTCCTGTTTGTCTGTCCTAATTAGATTGTAAGCTCTGTCGAGCAGGGACTGTCTCTTCATGTTCAAGTGTACAGCGCTGCGTAGTAGTAGGAGGGGCAAAGGTAGCCAGGGCAGGTCCCTAGAGCCACACGAACCAAAATAATCCACCATCAGGGAGAGGGGACAATTTTCATTAACTAGCTATTGTTATTGTATTATGCCAATTCTTATCTTGTTGATAAACTGTAGGTTTGTTATGCTGCCAAGACTTTTTAAATAAACACATTTTACCTAGCTTTGAAAATTGCCCTCCTTCTCTACATATATACGTATATGTACACACACAAATGAAAAAGCATTTAAAATTCATGTGTGTGTGTGTGGTGGGCGTCTAGGAAGGTTGAAGGTTCACCTACCTAATACCCTTAATATCGAGCAGGGTGGAAAGAGTTTTTTCCTGTGTCATTATTCACAAATGACTTGAATTGGGGTCTGTGGCAGAATGAAAGGGGTCTTTCTCTGTGTCACTTTCAGTGCCTGCTTCTGGGGAGGGGAGGGGAGGGGAGGGAGTGCTGGGCTAGCTCCGCGCATGCGCTCTGAGACCGAGGATGCATTTTCTCACAGGAAGAGCCTTTTTTGCTGAGGATTGTGAACAGAGCAGCTCCGGGGGGAGCTTGCAAGGGGTGGCCTTTCTGCATCCATCCCTGCACCGCTGAAGGAGATGGGCAAAGAGCATGAGCTGCTGGAAGCTGCCCGCACTGGAAATGTAACTCTGGTGGAGAAACTGTTCTCTGGGAGGCGAGGGGGGAGCAGCACCTCCAGCACCCCCCTTGCCAGCTTTCTGAGGTAAGGACACAAATCCTTGCATCCTGCTGCTGTTCACCGTCGTCATTTCACTGCTTCATCGGGATACAGAGAAGGGTCTGTCTGGCATCCCTCAGAGACGCCCTAACCCATCCTATGAGACCCACAACCCTATTTTAAAAGAGAGAGAGGGGGGGGGGGGGGGGGAGCCTTTCTGCAGGTTTCTCCCTACAGGACCTCTACCTGGGGACAGGTTTCCTCCTGACGATCTGTGCTGGGGAATTGGGAGGCTGCAGAAATAAGATCCCCAGGAGAGACTGTCCCAGGTGAGGTGCACTGGGGACATCCGCCTCGTTCATTTCCTCTGGTTTAGTGACACAGAATAGAAATAGTGAAATGAGTTCAGTGTCCAAAACGCGGACGTTTTCTCGCTTGATTCAAGCCCCAGTTGGTAGCTGTTCTCTCGTGATTATTGGTGTTTGGGATCTGCGGAAGAAGTTGGATGAAAAAGCATCAGGGGACATGAGGGAGAGGCCCTAGAAACGACACAGTGATCTTTTCCTCAGGAGCCCCCAGGGTTGTCTTGCATTGGCTTCTCTGAGCTGATCTTCTGCAAGAAACCGTTTTGATTTATAACATGAAAACAAACATTCCGGGCTTTCTGACATGTGCTCCATGACCAAGGAGTCAACCTTTCCCCTTTGCTTTCTTCAGAGATTGGGTCCTTAGCCTGTCCCCTATTTATAACAGCCCCTGATTGTTTGCAGTCATTAAGTTGATGAATTTTAATTTTGTCTCACTGGCCTTCATTCCTCTGTGTCTGAACAGTTCAGTGCTGAAGCTAGGTGTTAAAGTGAGGTCCTTATAATTGGGGTAATGGCCATTTGGCAACTGCGCCTCTGAGAGAAGGTGGCACAGTATTAGAAAACGCGTTGCAGTGTCTGGAACTATTAATTTAAGGAAGATTCACAAGATGTAATTCCAACCATTTTCTACTGATCCATACCAAAATGATGTTTTTAAGGACATATGTTAAGAAAATAGTCTTTTTCTATTGTGGTGAAAAATTTCAAGTATTTTTGGACGTTTCACAAAGGATTTCCTACATAACCTGGGAGGGTACTTTCTTTCTCTAAAAACTCGGGCTGTCCTGTTTTCATTTCCTTTGTAAGTGTGTGTTATTTTCTTTCCAGAATTTTCTATTGGAGAGAGAAAGTATGAAGGATGAGGCTTCACCTGCTGAGGTTAGGTATTTGGAGCGGTTGATGGCAGGATCCTGATTTTGGTTGTCATTGTGGTTGGGTGAATCCCATCCTGATTTTCCTCTTGATATGTTTTTTTTTCTAGTAATTACTTCCCTTTACATGAGCTAAATTTGCTGTTCACTTCAGGGGCGTAGCCAGACACCCAATTTTGGGTGGGCCTGGGCCCAAGATGGGTGGGCATCAGAACTCCGCCCTGTCCCACAAGTGATTTGGTCTCTCCCTCTCTCGCCTGCATGCCATTTGGTCTCTCAAACATCCCCCTCCCCTGCATATCTTTTAAATAGCAGATTTTCACCGGCAGTGAGCAGCAACTAATACACACTGCTCATGTTGGCCCCACAGCCTTCCCTCTGATGCAACTTCCTGTTTCCACATAGGTGGGAATACATTAGAGGGAAGGCTGGTATGCAGGAAGGACAGTTGTTGGGAATTTTCAGCTGGTGGGGCTTGGGGATCCCTGCCAGACACTTCATAGGTGTGCTGCTACTGGGTGGGCCTGAGCCCAAAGTGGGTGGGCCTGGGCCCACCCTTGGCTACGCCACTGGTTCACTTACCTTTGTGTCTATTGCTGGACTGGCAAACTTTTTAAAAATGTTATTTGAAAAAGTGTTTTCAAAACCTAATAAAGAGTAAAAACTGGAAAAGCAATTCCCACATTGTCGCTCTTCAAGCCTCTTGAGTAAGCTGTTGCAATGCTGGAGCTCCTCTTGCCTTCCTCGGGACTTCCTTTGGAAACCCCTGAAGCCTCTTCTCCCACAAATAGTTAGAAAAATAAATGGTTGAATCCAACTGGCTTATTTGTTTTAGAGACGCGAGACAAACACCTCCCAAATTCACCAAACTGATTGATGAGTCCCATCTAGAACTCTTCACTCAGTGATCACGTCACCTCCCAAGTGAGACCAGAGAGTATCTTATCTTGTCTTATGTTCTCCCAAAAATGGTCCAAGGTGGATTACAAAAAAGAAACCAGACAAGTTCCAGGAAATAGTCAAACAATCATTAAAAAAACTTACAAAAAAAACCCCTGGGGGGTTGATATTCAAAGTGATTTAACTGGGCAGAAAAGGCTATCCACTGATATTAAGTGACAGGGCATAGCTAGCATTGTGTGAGTCTGGCAAAATGTCCAGGGACACCTAATGGTAGGTGCCTACGGAACCTTGTAAGTCTAAGTGCTTTGAAAATGAGCCCCCTGGTCTACTATGATCCCTATTGCAACCTCGCTGTTGGGATGCTCTATCTTCCCTATTTTGGTGATATCTCTTAACGATGCTTTGTTCTGAACCATGCGCTTTGAATGACTATCCCAGTTAGGTTAAGGCGGGGCCCCTTCCACAGAATGTTGCCCAGTTCCTAACAAATCTAAAGCCTTACTCTCTGCTCAATCGCCTCTTCCACGCATTGAGACTCTGGAGCTCTGCCTGTCTCTTGGATCCTGTGCGTGGAACAGGGAGCACTTCTGAAAATGATACCCTGGAAGTTCTGGATTTTGGCTTCCAGAACCTCCCTCCACATTTTCCTATGTTATTGGAACCCACATGTACCAAGACAGCAGGCTCCTCCCTAGAGCACTGTCTAAAATCTTATATAGGTGACGCATGAGGTCTGCCCCCTTTGTATCAGGCAGGTGAGTGACCAAGTGATCCTCATATCCACCCCAGGGGCGTATCTGAGGTTCGGCGGTAGGGGGGGCAGGGGCTAGAGTGAGGTGGCACATTATAACCCCCCCCTACCGCCGCCCCCCGCCGCAGTCGTCAACCCTCCCCCCCTACCGCCATTAACCCTCCCCCGCCTACCGCCAACCCTTTCCCCGCCTACCGCCATCACCTACTCCCGAGGTCCGCTCCTGCCGGTTTTTTAAACTATTACTTCAGCTGGCGGGGGACCCCAACCCCCGCCAGCCCAGCCGAGGTCTTCTTTAACTTCTTCATCCTCGTGCTGTTAAAGCAGCATGATGCATCCTTCCAGTTGGACGGAGTTTGGGAGGTCAGAGGACCAGGGAGCTGGGATTTCAGGGTCCAATGGCCCTCCAAGGATTTTTTTTAATGGGCTTTTTTTTTTTTTGTCTCCCAGTGTGTGAACCTGGCCTTGCTCACATTCTGACAAGATGGGAGACAGAAATGCTTGATAAGAAAAGTATGGCGGATTTCTGTGGCGATGTGCACTTCCTTTTCTGGTAGGGCACATTGTTTCATGCTGCAGTAACTTGCACACTGTTTGTTTAATGCATTGGGATGAACGGGGTTTTCAGTGTCTGCATTAGAACATTATGCTCTGACGTGCAGCAGACAGCTTTTTAACACTTCCCCTCATAATGTAAGCTCTTTGGGAGGGGTCTTATTGCACCTGAATAGAACTAATGTTGTAACCTGCCTTGAACATTAATTGGTAAGGTGGGCTAAATGAACAGAAGTATTGTTATAACTCAACAATTCTGTCAGGTTCTCATTATCCTTTATTTCACCTCCCGAAGGGCTGTTTTCATGGAGGTTTTGTATTCCTGTCTCTCCAAACTTAAGGAAAAGGAAATATATTTCCATGGCTCAGATCAGCCATGTCTAAATCAGTGCAACCCAGTCCTGGCTGTTACAGAACAGTTCAATCCAGCCAGGGAAGCTCATTCCGGCACATTAAAGGAAGAAAGGGGAGGGGATTTGATACGCAGCCTTTTTGTGGTTACAGTCAAAACAGTTTATGTATTATATACAGGTGCTTATTTTGTACCCGGGGTAGTGGAGGGTTGAATGACTTACCCAGAGTCATAAGGAGCTGCAGTGGGAATCGAATCTGGTTCTCAGGCCACTGTACAAACCATTAGTCAAACAAAAATAAAAATTCTGCAGGGAAGAGAATGCAACATGGAACATAGGAGCTAACATTTCAAAATGATTGAGGGTTCTAAATCCAATGGAAATTATGCATCCCTCGGCATAGTGAAATGGTTTGCTTAATATTGGGGGTGTTCAAGCACCCACAGAGCCAGCTCTGATGACATGAAATCCTTATGCAGAGAAATGCCATGTGTGAAGAGAGAGAGAATAGTGGTAGTGGCAGAGCAAGCATGAAATGTTAACAGAAATTAGGGGAGCTGGGAAATTTGTCAATACTATAATAATGGGTTATTTCATGTTAGGGAGAGAAAGTACGTAAGTATTGCCACAGTGGGACAGACTGAAAGTCCATCAAGCCCAGCATCCCATTTCCAACAGTGGCCAATCCAGGTCACAAGTACCTGGCAAGATCCCAAAACAGTACAATACATTTTATGCTGTGATATAAGCAGTGGATGTTCCACAAGTCCATTTTAATTACGGTCTATGGACTTTCCCTTTAGGAAGCCATCCAAACCTTTTTTAAACCCCGCTAAGCTAACTGCTTTTACTGCATTCTCTGGCAATGAATTCCAGAGTTTAATTACACGTTGAGTGAAGAAATATTTTCTCCAATTCATTTTAAATTTACTACTTTCTAGCTTCATTGCATGCCCCCTAGTCCTAGTATTTTTGGAAAGAGTAAACAAGCTGTCAACCATATTCATTAATTTTTTTAGTGCTATTGTAATTGCTAATCTAGCTGAGAAACACAAGGAAAGGATAGGTAGCCTGACCTGGCACTAGTCTTCCATGGGAACCCTACAGGAGTCCCATGGACCTGAAGGGGAACCCCACGGGGGTTCATAGGAATCATAGGATTTCCGCTAACCCTGTACCCGTGCAGCTCTCTAGTGCCAACTCTGCTCCAATATCGCCCTCAGACCTCCCACAACATTGCCAGTTTCAGCTTTAGCAGTTGGGGGGGGGGGGGGTGTTCAGAAAGTTCCTGGGTGAAATAAATGACTGCTTCATGAAGCAGCTGACAGTAGGGGAGCTGTTTTACATCTAGACCTTAGTGGAATGCAGGACTTGGGTGAGATGATGTTGGGACCACATGAGCAGAGAATCCATTTGAGTTAATAACTAGAAATCTACAGCATTAGTATTTAGCTTTCAAAAAGGCAACTATGATAAAATAAGGAAAATAGTTTAGCAAATATTAAGGGCCCTGCTTACTAAGTGTGCTAGCGTTTTTAGCGCATTCAAAAATTAGCATGCACTTACACAAGAGACACCCATGTATTCCTATGGGTGTCTCTAGTGTTAGTGCGTGCTAATTTTTAGTGCACATTAAAAACAGTGCGTGGAGTGGAGAAGTAGCCTAGTGGTTAGTGCAGTGGACTTTGATCCTGGGGAACTGAGTTCGATTCCCACTGCAGCTCCTTGTGACCCTGGACAAGTCTCTTAACCCTCCATTGCCCCTGGTACAAAATAAGTAACTGAATATATGGAAACCGCTTTGAATGTAGTTGCAAAAACCTCAGAAAGGCGGTTTATCAAGTCCCATTTCCCTTTCCCCTATTATCTTTTTACATATTTCTTTATTGTATTTTCAGCTTCCTATGGAATTTCTATAGATCTTTCCCCCTCAATGTAAGATTCAAGATGATACTTTACAAGATGTTTTAGGTATAGTGTCATTTTATTGTCCCCCCCAAATCAATGGTCTCAGGTGCAGCAAGAGTTTATGGATGTTATTGCTAAAACGTCGGTGGAATGTAATAGATGATAATATGGATTATAAGGTTAAGATAGTATTAGATTTTTTTGCACTTACACTCATTTGAAAGGGTAGGATCGGGTCCAACACATCTCAAACAACATCAGCTGGATTTATTTGTTTATAGGGTAGATGACCAAGGGGGTATTTTTGTATCTGATTCAAGTTGGGAGCCAGTTATTTGGTAAGATCATTTTATTTCATTTTAAATTGGAAGGAAAGTAAAAATATTATATCTTATTTTAAAAAAACAAAGAACTAAGACTCAGGAAAAAATTGATGAGAAAGAATTTTTGTCCAAAATTGATGAGATATTACAGCTAAGATTGAATAAGGGTGAAATCTCTTTTGAGAGTTGGAATCAGGACAGTTTACTAATTGTAGAGGAGATTGCTCCGTTAAAAGAAATATACTTGATATGAAAAAGTTCTATCAAATTTTTAATAAACTGGTGTTCTTGTCACATGAATTGGAGGATCATTCTCAAATGTAATCAACTAATGAGTTATCAACGTATTTTAGGACTAAGAGATTGGCATTCTTATACATGTGAGAATTATAACATTGGAGATTTAGGAGGAGTAATTTCTGGTAGAACATGGCTATCATTTAGGAAACCTTAGGACGTAGCTCTGATCTCCTACTTGCCTTCTTCATATTGTGCTTTGGATAATTGCCATAATAACCTACTGAAATACCCCCATCAGTTTTTTTTGAACAACAGAAATGTATTGAAGACGTTTTGTCTAGGGGATTATTTACTAGGGAGATGGGTTATACCTAAAAACTCGAAACTTTTACTGTCTGATGTAACTAACTATGGACCTTTTGAATCTATACCTCTATAAACTAAACTAGTTGAGTCTATAGTAGCAAAACACCTGACGGAATATTTGGATAATTATAATGTTCTATTGAATACGCAGTCAGGTTTTAGAAGATTTTTTTTTAGTATTGAAACCATTGTTGCCTCTCTGTTAGCCTGTGCATGAAGAGAAATAAGTAGGGTTAACAGAGTGTTTATAATGCAGCTTGATATGTCCGCTGCTTTTGATTTGGTGGATCACAACATTCTGTTATCATTGTTGGATTTTTATGGATTAGGTGGTGGTGTTCTTAGATGGATGGAAGGGTTTCTCAAGTTTCGATGCTATCAGGTAAAGAAAATGGATGATTTTTCTCCCTCCTGGATTACAGATTGTGGAGTACCTCAGGGATCCCCACTTTCTCCCATTCTTTTTAATGTATTGATTTCTCAGCTGTCCTCTTTGATGAAAAGGGTTTTAGCATACATCTATATGCAGATGATATTACAGTAATGATTGTTTCAAATTCCCTATCAGAAATTAATAGTAGGATTGAGTATGGTTTTAGAATTTTAAATGAATGGATCTCTATGTCCTGTTTAAAATTAAATAATGAAAAAAAACAAATTTATAGTTTTAGGAAGTCAAGAAGGGCAACCTCCGAAAGCTAATCAAGAAATGTATTAAGTTATGTCCAATAAAAAAGGTATCATCTTATTTTCTTTTCCATGTTTTATTTTGTTTGATTTCTATTGATAACCTTAAGAGTGGACTAACACGGCTACCACACTCCTCTACTTAGGAAGTCAATATAAACCTTTTGGAGTATCAGCTCTTCTTATTAATAATATTACATTTTAGCTGGAAAAATAAATAAAGATTTTGGGGGCAATATTTGATGAATATTTATCTTTTGAACACCATGAGGGGCATAATCGAATGGGGCGCACAAGTTTTCCTAAGGGCGTCCTCACAGGACGTCCTCGGGAAGGGGCGGGGAAACCCGTATTATCAAAACAAGATGGGTGTCCATCTTTCGTTTCGATAATACGGTTGGGGACACCCAAATCTTAACATTTAGGTCGACCTTAGAGATGGTTGTCCCCGGTTTTCAGCGATAATGGAAACTGAGGACGCCCATCTCAGAAACGACCAAATCCAAGCCATTTGGTCATGGGAGGAGCCAGCATTCGTAGTGCACTGGTCCACCTGACATGCCAGGACACCAACCGGGCACCCTAGGGGGCACTGCAGTGGACTTCAGAAATTGCTCCCAGGTGCAAAGCTCCCTTACCTTGTGTGCTCAGCCCCCCAAAACCCACTCCCCACAATTGTACAACACTACCATAGCCCTAAGGGGGGGGGCACCTACATGTGGGTACAGTGGGTTTGTGGTGGGTTTTGAAGGGCTCACATTTACCACCACAAGTGTAACAGGTAGGGGGGGAATGGGCCTGGGTCCGCCTGCCTGAAGCACACTGCAGTACCCACTAAAACTGCTTCAGGGACCTGCATACTGCTGTGATGGAGCTGGGTATGACATTTGAGACTGGCAAAAAAATTTTTAAAGTTTTTTTTAAGGGTGGGAGGGGCTTAGTGACCACTGGGGGAGTAAGGGGAGGTCATCCCCGATTCCCTCCGGTGGTCCTCTTGTCCGTTCGAGCACCTTTTTGAGGCTTAGTCGCAAGAAAAAATGGACCAAGTAAAGTCGGCCAAATGCTCGTCAGGGACGCCCTTCTTTTTTCCATTATCGGCCGAGGATGCCCATGTGTTAAGCACGCCCCAGTCCCGCCTTCGCTATGCTTCCAACACGCCCCCGGGAACGTTGGTCGTCCCCGTGACGGAAAGCAGTTGAGGACGCCCAAAATCAGCTTTCGATTATGCCAATTTGGGCGATCCTGGGAGAAGGACGCCCATCTCCCGATTTGTGTCGAAAGATGGGCGCTCTTCTCTTTCGAAAATAAGCCTGCATGTGAATCAAATTTTAAAGAAAGGATTTTATAATATAAAAAGATTGAGGAGATTGAGGTGTAATTTAAATTTTAACACTTTTAGGGCCCTGTTTACTAAGCCACACCGTAGGCGTGCTAAAAATTAGTGCGTGCTAACACTAGAGACACCCATAAGACTATATGGGCATCTCTAGCATTAGCACGCATTAAGTGCGCCTACAGCACGGCTTAGTAGACAGGGTTCTTAGGCTTTTGGTACAGTCATTGATTTTGTCTCAGACTACTAAAATGTATATTATTAGTAGATCTGATCTGTCAACAGAACTTATGATAGTAGAGAAGGTTAGTTTTAACTATATTTTTAATCTGTAGATCGTACTATTATGTCCTTTGTAATTTTTGGCTTGCTGTGCTTTTCTGTTAATTGATTGGAGTTCCTATTTGTTTGTATGTATGAGTTGTATTTTTTAAATGTAAACCATTCTGTTTTGCAGTTGCAATAAGAAATGGTATATAAAATGAATAAATGATTAAAAAAAAAAAGCTTATGGAAAAAACTTCAGACACTTCCAAACACAGCAGCTAGATTGATTTGTAGTTCTTCTCGTTATGAATCAGCTGCCTTGCTCTTACGAAAATTGCATTGGTACGAGCTGAGTTTAAATCGTGTACAATTACTTTCTCTATTTTAAATGGTTTTGCTCCTGCATATTTATCGGATCTTGTCATTCTTTCACAATGTCTGGCACTTTATTGGATACATTGGCTTTCTTATTGCAGAATCCTAATCCTAAAGGTGTTATTTATAGGTCTGTTTTTGATGGTTTGTTTTCCTTTCAGTCTGTGAAATGGTGGAATTCTTTACCTTTGAACATTAGTTTAGGAAATCTCTTAAAATATCTTTTCCAATTATATAATAAGTAACGTAATGCATTTTAAATTTTGAAGTTCATTTCTATTCTTATTGTAAACTGGGATCTTGCAGGGTATAAGTGCCAATGTAAATATGGACTGATGTGTTTAACATTGTTACTGTAGGTTAATACTATGTTATTTTTCCTTTGTGTTTAATTAATTTATTGCATTTGTATCCCACATTTTCCCACCTATTTGCATGTGTATTCTTTGAATTCTATATTTTTAAATGCAAATTAAAAAAAACCTGTTCAGAAATGCAGAGATGAGATAAATGAGTAAATGAAATCATTAATGAGCAGCGAGTCACACCCAGCAAGGCAGGTCTCTCTAATTATCTGACTGGACTTAGTTTGGTGACTCTCAGATATCTTCCAGTTTCGCACTGTCCCCATGTGTATCGAGCTTTTAGGGATCTCCAACTAATAGTTTCCTGGCATGGGCAAGTGTAACACTGTCTCCATGTATATCGAGCTTCTGGGGATCTCGAGCTGATAGTTCCCTCGCATGGGCGAGCGTAACACTGTCTCCATGTGTATAGATCTTCCGGGGATCTTGAATTGATAGTATTACACTTGTCCATGCTAGGGAACTATCAGCTCAAGATCCTCAAAAGCTTGATACACACGGAGACAGTGTTACATTCTCTTATGCTAGGGAACTGTCTCCATGTATATCAAGGTTTGGGGGATCTCGTGCTGATACTTCCCTAGTATGGGTGAGTGTAACACATATTTACGCATCTTTTCTGTGTTAAATTTATATGCATTTGTGACCAACTTTCCTTTTTTTTGTTTTTTTTTCTTTTGGCAGCATCTGGCGAGGTCCCAGCATCAACTGCACAGACTCTTCGGGTTACACAGCTTTACACCACGCAGCACTAAACGGACACAGGTAAAAGTGTTATGTTCTTTCTTCTATTATATTTATAAACCCTGAAAGATTGCCAGAATTACCATTTGTTACGAAGTACTTGTCTGCCTTGGAGGAGTAGCCTAGTGGTTAGTGCAGTGGACTTTGATCCTGGGGAACTGAGTTTGATTCCCACTGCAGCTCCTTGTGACTCTGGGCAAGTCACTTAACCCTCCATTGCCCCTGGTACAAAATAAGTACCTGAATATATGTAAATCGCTTTGAATGTAGTTGCAAAAACCTCAGGCGGTATATCAAGTCCCAGTTCCCTTATGACATCACAATATCAGAAGTGAGCCAAGGCAATCAAGCCATTGTGACATCACTGATGAGGTTGGCTCTTATTGGTGGAATGAGTGGAGGAGTAGCCTAGTGGTTAGTGCAGTGGACTTTGATCCTGGGGAACTGGGTTCAATTCCCACTGCAGCTCCTTGTGACTCTGGGCAAGTCACTTAACCCTCCATTGCCCCTGGTACAAAATAAGTACATGAATATATGTAAACCGCTTTGAATGGAGTTGCAAAAACCTCAGAAAGGCAGTATATCAAGTCCCATTTCCCTTTCCCTTCCCTTTCTCTTGTTTATATATTTCTCATCCTAGTATCTACAGACCAGAGCCCACGACTCAGATGTGTTGTCAGCTTTTCCCAGTTTAAAGGCAGAATCTGATATCTCTAATGACCTGGGACGTAACTTCCTCTCAGATGCAGTTCACTGAGGCATGAAATGTTCCAGTGCAGTGGCGTTCCTAGGGGGGGGGGGGCGGTGGGTGCGGTCCGCCCCGGATGCACGCCGCCAGGGGGGTGCCACGCGTGCCTGTCCTCCGTTGTTCCATGCTTCTTCTCTGCCTCGGAACAGGTTACTTCCTGTTCCGGGGCAGAGAAGAAGCATGGAACAACGGAGGACAGGAGCGCACGGCACCCCCCCCCCCGGTGGCGTGCACCCGGCGGGGGGGGGGGCCTTCGCGGGGGTGTCCTTTCGCCGGGGGGGTCCGTGCTGCATCGGGGGGGGGGGGGCACTGCACCTGGGGGGGCGGGGCACATCGGCGATCCGCCCTGGGTGCCAGCCCCCCCAGGAACACCACTGTTCCAGTGTTTTAATATTAAGTGGGATGTATCTGCTAACACCCAGCAGACTCTCTAATATTCCATAACCTGCCACTTTTACCTAACAGCAGGGGTCCAGCACAATTGGGACTGGGGTTCATTTGCAACAAATAGTGTAGAAATCGTTATAGTATTTGCTTATTTTTCATTTCTACCACTTTATTTGAATTTTTAAACTGCCTTTATGAAGAGATTCACCCAAGGCGATGTACAACAGGTAGAGTTTGACATAAAACTTACAATTTTGTTAACAGCATAATAACAGTAAAATGACCAAATATAAACATAGATAAAAATCGATGAGGTAAACTTGGAAATGGTAAATAGAAACCTAGTAATAAGACTTACATTTAATAGTTCTGTAGAACAATCATATAACAGAAATATGATAAATGTCAAGATGTGAATATTGCCATGAAAGAACATTCATAGAACACAGACATGATATGTCAGCAAAATCCAAAGGAAACACCTTAATAAGCACATAGAGAATATTCAAATAACATGGATCCAATGTTAACACTCCGGCCGCTATTCAGCTGCTGGCAGTTGGTACTTTTCTAAATGCTTTCCATCGCCGGCTAGGTTATCCCCCAGTATTCAGTGCCAGGCCATGTCTGAGCACTAGCACTGCATTTTCCAGGGTTAAGTCAAAGGTCCCTGGATGCCAGAGCTTATGTGGGCCCTGGCTAAATATCACCTGAGACCCACGAACCTTTTTTTTTCTAGTTCTCTGATCTCCTGAAAAACTCCTCCTCTTTTCTTCCCTCCTCCCCCCAGCCAGGGAGTCAGAAACTTGCGGTCTTGGGGGAGCGGAAAGAAAGGGGGAGCCCCCCCAAAAAAAAGTTATATGGGTCCCGGCAGATACTGAGTGCTGGGACCCACATACCTAGGCCAGTCAAAGTTAGGACAGCTTTTGAGCTGGCCTAGCTAAGTGGGTCCTGACACTGAATATTGCCACCACCCACATAACCGTCGGCTCCTCTCCAGTGTCGCCCCCTGTACCGTCCTTGACCTGCCCACTTTTGACATGGACGGTCAGAGATGATAATCAGTGGAACTGTCTGGTTTAGTTCCGCTGAATACCGGCGGTTAGGTGGGCCAGAGTTTTACTCCCTCCTTTCTTTTAGCCCCAGTCACAGTTTGAGCATCTGAGTGCTGACTCATTTACACATTATGGAAGGGATTCTTTGGGTCTCTGTTAGTAAAGTGTTGGAGTACTTCAGCTTGGTAGTTACCAGTACATGGTCTACCTTAGTTCTCTCCAACAGGCAGATCTGCCTTAAGAGCCACAAATGGGGAAATGTCTTACATGGTGCTTGCAGATGAGTCAGTATGGGGAGTTCCTTATCCAGGATAATCCCTGGTATAAATTTGTGTCTGAATAGGACTTTCCATTGCATCAACATGTTGCAAGACCTCCAACTCCTTTCTGCTCACCATGAAATGTCAATCTTTGCCACATTAAGCACAGGTACGTTATCATTTATCCAGTTAATGACAACAAATATACACAGGGCAATACCTAAAGAGATCTACAGCTGGATATCAGTGTACATAAAACAGGAAATGTTAAACGAATGAATGATGTGACCTACGGGTACAGAAAGATATTGCATAACAGGGGTGAAAGCACAATGTACAGAGTGTTGGGAAGCCATGGCCACCGCCTTCTCAAGAACTTCTAACAAAAAGTCATTCTCTACTTTCAAGGCATCCAACTTTGCCTTTTAAAGAAGAAGACACATGGCTGGATATGCTTTTCTTTAGTATCGGGACTGTGTGTTTTTCCTACAACAGGGAGGTCATGGTATATATACTACAGCTCGTACTAAAATGGCCCAAAAGCGCTGACTGTGTAAAGGGTTTGGTTTCCTCTTTTTCTTGCCATCAGGAATGTAGTTGTGAAGCTTCTGCAATACGAAGCATCTGCCAATGTGGCTGACCACAAGGGCT
This sequence comes from Microcaecilia unicolor, assembly GCF_901765095.1. Taxonomy (NCBI): domain Eukaryota; kingdom Metazoa; phylum Chordata; class Amphibia; order Gymnophiona; family Siphonopidae; genus Microcaecilia; species Microcaecilia unicolor. Next base: position 687,135 of record NC_044039.1, read on the forward strand.
GTTTCCCTATACACCTGGCTGCTTGGAGAGGAGATGCCGATATTGTGAAGATTCTCATCTGTCAGGGGCCATCGCATTCCAGAGTTAATGAGCAGGTCGGTGCATCACAATAGAAAGTATCTCTGTGCAGATGATTTGCTTAGGGAACCTTCCAGAGCGGGGAATGGTTTAAACTAGAACCTTTGGACTAGGGGGGTCTCCATAAAGCCATGTGGTAGACATAGACATCCATGTTCTATCTTTGGAGTTAAGCAGATAAACTAATACCTGAAATTTCGCTCCACCCCTCCCCAACACGTTGAATGAATGAATTTTGTCTTACCAAAAAGAGAAGGTGCTGGATGGGGCAGAGCATGATTTCACTTTGGCCAGTCAGTGCTGATAGCTGGTGGTGGCCAATCAAGTAGCATGTAAAAGTTAACTGGAATACCTTTGTTCGGATATTCAGCTTTCTGGTTTACTGTACCTAGATGTGCCCAGCTGATGGGGTCAACTAAAAACAAAGCTGAGCCTCTGTTTAGGAAAATTCGGCCACACTGTGGGGGTGATTTTAGAAGAGTTATCCGCCATTTACAGTTATAAATTGGCCTCCAGTGTTAGAAAAAGTGTCGTTTGTTTGTTTGCATGTGACATTATATGCAGAGATTTCCAGGAGCCGTGCTCTGCTTCAGAGAATATGTGGATTCTGTATTTTAGAACAGCAGTAAACATATTCAGGAAAATTTCTCCTTGGATATTTGCACCTGGTTGAGCCATGCATTACTGTCACCTAACTTCTCGTTTGGGCCTGGGTCTTGGAGGAGAGCTTGAGGGGAGAATTGTACCCCTCTCTCTGGGATTTAAACCCACCTCAGAATGTCAAAAGCTTGAGCTTCGGAGTTTGGCTCCTTAATCAGTCATACAAAGGAGCAGTTTACTATACACGCTACTTACTTGTGCAAAGCTTGAGTGACTCTGCTCTTATGTTTCACTTTATAAAATAGCCTCCACCAAATATGGGCACTTCTGTGGCATCACTATATGTATTTGGGGGATGTTAAAAATGCACTATTTTGAGGGACCTTTCGTATTGCCCCACAATTGAAGCCTTTTGAAGGTTTATTGTCCATTGTTTGGGAGATGGGACAGAATCTTGTGGCTGATCTGAGAGGTGTATTGCCGGATTGAATTGAGGCTTTAGGGATTTGAGGGAAGGGAGCTAAACTTGTGGTGGGGAAAGCTTATTTAATTGGGGGAAAATATATTAAGCGACATTGGACTCATAAGGAGACCTCTTCAATTTGGGAGTGGAGGAATATGTTTCACCAGTACAAGGTGTGGGAATGTCAAGAGGCAAACGGAAGATACACTTATTTATGGGAACCCTATATACAGGTCCCCCTCTGAGGGCTCATAGTCTAGTTCTGAATCACTTTGCGGTCTATAGAGACCCCCAGTAGTCAGAGTGAGATGATGAGATCTTTGTTGGCAAGGGGTGGATTGGGGGGAGGAGGGGAATTGGAAGTCTGGTGGGTCATAGTAGTACAGACCTTTTTGATCACAGGGTTGTGGAAGGGTGGAGGAAGAGAGTGAAAAGGGGGGTAATGGGGGGGGGGTCAAGAGGGGGGAGGTATAGTGTGAGGTGGAATAGGGGATGAGGAGTGATGGGGTGAATGGGGAGGGATAGAAGGGGAGGGGGAATTCATGGGGCAGTGAGGGTGGAGACAGGTAAGGCTGAGAGTTCAATGAGGAGGGGGTGTTGAAAGAGGAAGAGGGGAGTCTCCAATAAAGTTAAGTGTCTATTTTCTAGCTGCAATGATAATTGAAGAAGAAACGCATCAAGAGTTATGCTTATGAAGAATTTTAGAAGTATTGATATGGGATCTCAGCATATATGAATTGTTTAAGAAAAACGTTTGGTGTGAAAAATAAAAATCTAGAAGAATATTGATTTAAATAAAAGAGGTTTTTAGCCGATGATTGAATGAGGCGGATGCCAGTATGACTGGCAAGAAAGTTGCTTCCAGTCAGTGAGCATCTTTTGCAAGAAGTGAGGCTTTTCCTCCTTGAAGATAAAGAAGTAAAAAATACAAAATAAAATCAAAATTATAAAATTAAGATACATATGAGGTGAAATTGGATTTTCTATCATTGGCTATTAACATTAGCACATGGCAATTAACACAAAAAATAGAAAAAGGCCTTTTATAGGGCTGTGGGAGAAACTGCACTGTTTACCTCAGCTTAGGAAAAGGACCCAAAGAGTTTTGAACCATAAAATGCACAGACCTAAACGTGCAATTTACTAGCTAGATGTCCTTGTCAAAGAGAAGGTGCAAATGCGTTTCACTTTTAAACCGCCGTTTGTAAAAATTGTGTACGATCACTTACTCCAGCCCTTTTCATGTTCATAACCAATCAGTACAGAACACAGACAAACACTGGGACAGGGGGTTTCGCAATTGTTGCATATTCCTTCCAGTTCTGCCTGAGAACATCAAAGAAGCAAAATCAGAGGTTTCCCCCAGGGACATGAAAAGAATCAGGAAATATTGTTACCCAAACATGATTTGTCCATTGCCAGTCAATAGCTGCCTCTTAGAACTTCAAACAGTGGTTAATGTTGAATAGGTCAGGTCCAAACCGATCCTCCCTAGAGGTCATCAGACCGTCTTCTCCATGGAGGTCAGTCATAAGCTTGTCTGCGTGAGACGTTGTCTCTTCCACAGGCACAAGCTGCTATGTAATTTTTCAGATTTGGGTGTGGTTCATTACATTTGCACTGTTTAACTGAATGAGCTTGCCAGGTGCCCTTGGCCTGGATTGGCCACTGTCGTGGACAGGATGCTGGGCTCGATGGACCCTTGGGCTTTTCCCAGTATGGCAATACTTATGTACTTATGTACTTAGTGATAGCTTCGGCCCCTCTCTTAAATCTGATTTTATGTAAAATAACGATGCCTATTACAAAACACTTCCTCTTTTGTTTTACATTTGCATACCACACTCTTCATGAAGTCATTGATTATGCAATTTTACAAATACCTGCAGAACATCTTGTAATATTTTAAAATGTCAAATGTTTACTTGAGATCTAGCATTTTTCTGTGCCTACAAACCCCAAATTCTATGAACGTAAGTACATAAGTATTGCCACACTGGGAAAGACCAAAGGTCCATCAAGCCCAGCATCCTGTTTCCAACAGTGGCCAATCCAGGTCACAAATACCCGGCAGAACCCCAAAGAGTAGCAAGATTCCATGTAGAACCCCAAAGTGTAGTAAGATTCCATTCAGAGTCCCAAGTACATAAGTACATAAGTGTTGCCACACTGGGACAGGCCAAAGGTCCATCGAGCCCAGCATCCTGTTTCCAACAGTGGCCAATCCAAGTCACAAATACCTGGCAGAAAAACAAAGAATAGCAACATTCCATGTAGAACCCCAAAGAGCAGCAAGGTTCTAGAATTCTAAAGAATAACAAGATTCCATGCAGAATTTCAAAGTGTAGCAACATTCCATGTAGAACCCCAGAGTATCAAGATTCCATTCAGAATCCCAAGTACATAAGTACATAAGTATTGCCATACTGGGAAAGACCAAAGGTCCATCGAGCCCAGCATCCTGTTTCCAACAGTGGCCAATCCAGGTCACAAATACCCGGCAAGATCCCCAAAAAGTACTAAACATTTTATACTGCTTATCACAGAAATAGTGGATTTCCCCCCCAAGTCCATTTAATAACGGTCTATGGACTTTTCCTTTAGGAAGCTGTCCAAACCTTTTTTTTTTATTTAAATAATTTTTTATTGATGATTGTGCATACAAGACATAACCACAAAATTCCAAATATAACCATTGAATCTCGTAACATGTTTACCAACATACAACATTCAACTCAATCATCAAAGAATTTTGTTTTTTACTTTTCTCCCACCCCCCCCCATTCCTATAGTCTAGTATTACCCCATATGAACCATTCTGCTATATTACCACATTCACACCCATATCCTCCCCCCCTCCCCATCCAAACCTTTTTTAAACTCCGCTAAGCTAACCGCCTTTACCACATTCTCTGGCAACGAATTCCAGAGTTTAATTACACGTTGAGTTAAGGAAAATTTTCTCCGATTCATTTTAAATTTACTACATTGTAGCTTCATCGCATGCCCCCTAGTCCTAGTATTTTTGGACCGCGTGAACAGACGCTTCATGCTTTCATGGTGCCTTAAGTTGCGCTCACTAATTTGGTCACACGGCCAAATTGTGTGCACAACTTAATTGATTAACAAACCAGTCAGCGCCGATAATTGGCACTTAACTAATTAGCGGCACTAATTGGCTTTAATTAGAATTTACGCGCACAACTTTCTGTGCCTATTCTGTAATGCTGTGCATGTAAATTCTAATGTGTGCAGTCGAAAAGGGGGAGTGTGGCCACGGGCATGGAGTGGGCAGGTTGTGGGCATTTCAAAAAAACCCAACTATGTGCAGTATTATAGAATACACCTGATCTGCGCCTAAGTTAGACCTGGTTTTAGGTGGCCTCAATTTTAGTGGCAAGAACAGTGCAGGAGCATATTGTATAAACTATCGCGTGGTTTTACAGGACCGATTTTTATGGTGCCATATATAGACTTTCTCCTACAGTGCATGAACTGTGCACTGGGTCTCTGGTACATGTTATAACAGCCTTTTAACTGCACTACAAAACATTGGAACCTCAGACTCTGCATATATTCTTTTTCTTTTATAAACAGAATTATGAAAACGAGACAGCGTTGCACTGTGCAGCTCAGTACGGTCATTTGGAGGTGGCAGCGCTTCTCCTGCAGGAACACTCAGATCCCACATTAAGGAACAATAAGTTAGAAACTCCTTTGGATCTTGCCGCACATTACGGGCGTCTGCGAGTGGTAAAGCTGCTGATCGACGCTTATCCCAACCTGCTGAAGTGCAGCACGAAGAAGCACTCGCCCTTACACCTGGCCGCTTGCAACGGTCACAGAGCTGTGGTGCAGTTACTGCTGCATTCGGGTGCTGATGTGAACTGCCAGGTGAGAAACGTTCTTCCCATTTCACTCCAGGAATCACCATAGCACCTGCTTCTGGAAATGACTGTACCTGTTTATCAATTCACTCAGACCTCTGGTCTTCTTTCACACTAAACATTTGAAGGTGGGCTCTTCAGTTGGGGTGAGGACTACACACTCACAGTTTACTTAAATAGGATTAACTGTAAAATACAGCTCACCACAGTTGGTTTTCTATTAGTTGTGACTTGTGACAGATGTGCACTCCTAGTGTTAGTCACAGTTTTGAGGGTGTAGGAGCAGGGATGCACTTAGACCCTCTCTCCCAGAAAAGTCTGTATGTTCACCCTGTTCATACTCCAAACAGAGTGACAAACACAATGTTAGAGGCTCAGAGTAAACGTATACAACTAATAAAAAAAGGAATAAGCAGTGCAAAAAAAAAAATGAGCTATCATGGTTTAATATCAGACTAAATGGCATCAGGGTACTCATTACAGCAATCAGGGATGTAACCTAAGACTCAGTTCACCCCTTTCCAAAACAGCTAGAAACTGGAAAGGTTTGACCAGGAATAGACGTGCCCTGAACTTTTGCACTTCTCTACTGTTCGTGTTCTGTAACCTATCATTGGAAAGTGTCCAATGAAATGCCAATATTTAAAAAGAGTCCGGGGGATAATCTGGGAAACTACAGACCAGTGAGGCTGACAGAAATGTTGGGGAAAATGGTAGAAGCCATTATAAAGAAGAAAACTACTGAACACAAAGAGGTGCATTTTCAAAAGGACATCCAAGTAAGAATTGGGATGTCCTGCTCATAATGTCCAACCCTTCCCCCCCCCCCCCCCCCCCCCCCCCACATCCATCTCACAGTCATTTTCAAACAGGAAAAACATTGGGGTTTCCTGTTTGAAAATATGTGAGAATGTCCAAAATGAACAGCCATTTTCCAAAATAAAAGCTCCAAATTATGAATATAAAAAAACCCAGGGACAAGGACGTCTGTCTGGAAGCATTTATTCAAAAATGGCCACACAGACATCCCTGCAGAGCAGCCTAGTGATCAGTGCAGTGGACTTTAATCCAAGGCTTCCAGGTTCATATTTCATTGCAACTTTGTTATTTTAAATGCTGAGTCCTCCAGAGACAGGGAAATACCTACTGTATCTGAATTTGCAGCACCTTAATAGCCCTCGGGCTTGTAGGTGTCTTTAATATTTAGATGCAGTAGGTATATCTCTGGTTCTGGAGGGCTCAAAGGTAAAACGACAGAGTTGAAGTTGAACCTGGGTTCCTGGTTCATAGCCCACTACACTGAGCACTAGGCTACCCCTCAGACCTGCTTAGTGCTGTGTTCAGAAGGCCCCTTAATTCCTGATGTTGTCAGGGAGCCTAGTTCCCTTTCTGGTGTCATTTTCAGGGGTGAGGGAGGGGACAGTAACCACTGGGGGATTAATGAAATGTTCTCGGTTTTACAGACAGAGAAGGGGACTGCGCTGCACGAGGCTGCCTTGTTTGGCAAAGTGGACGTTGTTTGCACTTTGATACAGAATGGTAAACATTTTTTTTTTCATTTCTAATGTTGTCAGTGGTGCAGTAAATATAAAAGGGCCAATATTCAAACTGCAGGAGGCAGCCCGGCTAACTCGGGCGGTCGGTGGTAATGCTGGACCGTTTCAGCTGAAAATTCATCTTAACATAGGCGCTTAAAAGTTCCTTTATTTGCCTAGTGCCAAAAAGTTCTTAATTTGTTTCCTCATCCTAAATCTGTCCCTGTTACCACTCACTTTTTATGCTCCTAAATATAGTCATTTAGTGAAATTTTTACTATAAATTTAGGCACTCAGCCCTCATAATTTTTAAAGAAACCAATTTAGGAGCATAACTGTTGCCCTTAACTTGCATTTAGTACAGAAAAACAGGCTACCCCAAACTCTTTCACATGCTAACCTCACATTAACTATTTTTTTAAAAAATATATTTTTGGAGGGACATGTCATGGGTGAAGAATGGGTGTGGAAGCATTAACCAGCTAGAGTGTTGGCTTATTGCATGCAAACTGGTTAACATGGAGGCGTTTAGCATCTCCTAACTATGAGGCAGTAAGCACTCTCGGATTAAGCAAGAAAACTGAGACACATATGGGTCATTAGCTTGAATGTTAAACTCCCCAAGAATGAGGGAAGGGGAAGATAGTTCTAGAAAGAAGGAAAGCCAGGAGTCAAATTCAGAGGGACATATCCGGGAGTCAATTAAGGAGATAATGGATTGAGTAGGCAGATGGAGTGGACATCAAAGGAAGAAAAGTTGTCAGACGAAGATGGAGGAAGGGGTTGAAACCTAAAGGAAAGGGAAATTAGCAGTCCAATGCCACCAAGCTAGATTAGTCTACTTAGATTTCAGCAAAGCCTTTGATAGGGTTCCTCATAGGAGGCTCTGAAGTTAGAACCCAAAGCTGCCTCTAGTAAAACCATGCAGCTTGGGATCCTGCAGTCTGTTGGATTCCAGAAACCGTTCTGCCCTCTGTATAGCAGTTCAGTGATGGAAAATGATCTATTGCTGAATGTGGACAAATCAGAAGATTTTCAGTTGACGAAGAGAGAGATGGACGTAGAATGCAACGTCTATCTTGGTGGAGGTAAGATTCTAGTAAAACAGGTGGTTCATGATTGTGGTTGTGACGGGTGAAGGAAGTAATAGTGGTGGAGCTGAGCTACATTTGGTGCAGGTAGAGTTGGAGGGTGTCAAAAAGTGATGTAGTCTAGTGCATTGATGGGTTGGCCTTGGCACCAATAGCAAGAATTCCACTTCCTCCTCAGCTTATGTAAAAACAAACTCCCACCAATGCTTCAATCCGTCCCAACCTTTCAAGTAGCAGCTGATGTTAAAAGGAAATCTACAGGGTAAGGCAAAAAAAAAAAAAGGAACCTCCCTATAGTTTTTTGTTGTTTTCTTAGCGACCTCTTGGAATTTCAGGCTGAAATTTTACAGCTTTATTTGTTGTTACTATCTGCGTTTATGTGCCAAGTAGAATCAGGTTATCTTTAAACACGGTGGGGCCAATATTCAGCCGGAGGTCCTGCGGTTGGTGCTCACCCTAGATATTCAATTGCAGGCTGTTTACAGTGACCAGCTTTGAATATCCGGTTTCATTTTTGACTGCCGGAAGTTAACTGGTTAAGCTGATATTCAGCATTAACCAGTTAAGTGCCAAGGCAGTTAAAGATAGGACAGCTATTTGCACGGTCCTATTTAACCACTTAGCCCAGCTCTGGATATTGACGATGTGCACTAACCGTGAATATTCAGCAGAGATAACCAGCTATCTCCTGCTGAATATTAGCAGTTAGCCAACTAAACTCTATTTAACTGGTCAGGAGCCAATCTTGGCCAGTTAAATTGCGCTGAATATCGGAGGGGGGGGGGAAGAAGTTACAGACTTTTTAGCATGACCGCACAACGATTTTCGCATGTTACAAAATGTTTGCACTCTAAAACTACCATTATTTGACCTCCCCCCCACAGAGTACCAGCTTACTGGTAATGATGTCACAGTTATGTAGCCTTCTGTAAACAATAATTTGATTTTCAATAATTTGTATTTGATATGATAATTTACAGATAATTTCTTTTAAAAGCAGTTCGGATCGGAACGGCAATCATGGGCAAGGTGTCAGTAGCGGACAAAATGAGAATCCAGATATTGCATGAACAAGGTTTTGGAGCAGAGGTGAAAGTGGCTGCGTAACATCTCAAGAACTGGAAACTCAGCACTGTGAGGAAAATTGGGCTTTGCAACAGAATTCAAGGGCAGTGGTCAGTCAAAATCCATGGACTCTGAAACCTACATTGATTTGTTCCCAGAAGGGTGAGAGCGGCCAACACTTAGTCACCTGTGAGATTGCCGCCAAGCTTAATATCAGCGGCAGATCTGTCCAACATATCGCGAAGGAGGATCTCACCTGCCTTTCGTCATGTGCTGTCACAAGTCATCAATGATGCCACAAAACAGAAGCGACTGGAGCGTGCTGTGGCTCTGCTTCATTAGCTCAAAGTTCATGACAAAAAGCATGTGTTCTTCACCAACGAGAAAAACTTGTGTCTCAAATTCCCTGTCAGTAACCAAAACAACTGATTCGGGCAAGTGGGAAGAAAGCTGATATCAAGCCAGCTGTCTCTTGCCCAGTGAGAAAACATTTGCGCAGCCCTTGGTCGTCACAGCTGGCATGTAGGACGACTGCAGTTATGGACGAGAAAGCTAAAATTGACTGTGCATATTACGTTGGCCATCTTCTTCCTAATGTCATTGAGGACTTCAATCGACTGCTGCCCATGGATTCATCTTCGATCAAGACAGCATGCAGGACTGGCTCCAGGCCAATTGTCCGGATTTTATTACAAAGGACCAGTGGCCTCCAAATTCACTGTACCTAAAGCCCTTGGACTACCATGTCTGGGGAGCAATGTTGGAGCACCACCCAAAGCTATAAACAGTCGCTCAACTCAAGAAAGCGCTGCACATGATCTGAGACAGCCAACCACAGGGACTGATCAGCAAGGCTGTTAAGAACTTCCCAAAACAACTGAAGGCCTGTGTTAAAGCTGAGGGTGGACATTTTGAGCATTCACAGTAACTGCAGAATTCTGACACATCGTTAATTGTATCGTTTGAATGATGTTATTTTACTGTGTTTTAGCTAGATAGTAGTGCTAAAATGTCTAACCCCTAAAGCACTGTAGTTTGGAGTATCTCTTTGCCGGAGGATGTGGTAACAGCAGTAACCTGTTCTGGGGCAGAGGGAGCACAGAACGAACGTAGCGGACAGGCGCGCGGCACCCCCCCAGCGGCGTGCACCCGGGGCGGACCGCACCCACCGCCCCCCCCCCCCCCCCAGGAACGCCACTGGTCTGCTATAGAGACAGACATGAGAAGCAACTGCTTGCCCTGGAATTTTGAAGCCAAGCCCCCTCCCTATCCATCTTCAAATCCTTGCTTAAAGCTCACCTCTTCAATGCTGCTTTCGGAACCTAACCTTTCGAACATATAGACTGCCCCAATCCGCCTGACCTATCAGATTGACAGTACATTTGTCTCTTAGATTGTAAGCTCCTTGAGCAGGGACTGTCCTTCCATGTTAAATTGTACAGCGCTGCGTAACCCTAGTAGCGCTTTAGAAATGTTAAGTAGTAGTAGTAGTAGTAGTATCTCAAGGTGCTCTCTAATCGCCATTGTTGCTTAATTTATATGTTAAGTCAGTCGTGGATGTTGTGTTGGATTATGGTTTTCATGTTCACTCCTTTGCTGATGACATACAACTCCTTTGGGCATTTCTCGTGATGGTCAGCTTGATAAGTTACTGTCATGTTTGACAGCTGTAAAGGAATGGATGACTATGAATACAGCTAAAACAGAATTTTTATGTTTTCATAGAGGAAGTTATTCTTTTCCTCAGCCTGTATTATCGTGGGATGGTTCTATCATATCTGCTAAAGATCATGTTGGCATCTCTTTTTGAGACCCATATTTCTCCAGTGGTCAGCTCTTCTTTTTACTATTTTTGGCAATTGAAACCTGTTCGGTTTTATTTTTCTCTTTCTGACTGCTTTTGTAATCTCTTGTTAAGATTATTGCGATGCTTTGTTTGTAGGTTTGCCTGCTAAAAGCTTGAAGAGGTTACAATGAATACAAAATGCTGTCGCTCATCTTCTCGCTAACTCCCCCAAATGTTGTCATCTCTGCACTGGATGTCTGTTGAGAAACGTTGCTGTTTTAAATTGTTGGTTTTGGCTTTGAAAGTTTTTCATTCTGTAGCATCAAAGTATGTGCTTAAGAAGCTACCTTTGTACGCGCCTTGTCGTATTTTCTGTTCTCAAGGAGAGAGACACGTCTTTCTTCCTTTCTACAAATTCTTGTAAACTTGTGCGTACTCGTAAGCGTGTTTATTATTGTTCTTTGGTATTTCTGTGGAATCGTCTTCCTTTATTCATGAGGAATACTCATAATCGTCTTGAATTTCATAAATGTATTAAATGCATTGATTGTTTAATTAGGTAGAAATTCCAGAAAGTCAAGTTAGCTTTTGCGCATTTTGGGGTCCTTTAACCAAATGGCAGTAAAAGGGGCCCTGCGGTGGTGTCGGTGGGTTTGCTGTGTGCCAAGGCCCCCTTTTATCATCGCTGGTAAAAGGCTTGTTTTCTTTTTAAAAAGGAAATGGCTGTGTGGTAAGTTAAACACTTGCCGTGTAGCCATTTCCTAGGGAGTCCCTTACCGTCTCCTCTTTAATAGGTGGTAGGGCTTTCAGCGGTAACCGGGCAGCGCCTGGTGCTAGAAAATTTAAAAAATATTTCCTAATGCGGGAGTTGGAACTACTGCCAGGCTTCTGGCGGTAGCGCCGGATTGTTGCACGCCAAGCCAGCGCTACACCTACCGCCCTTTTGCAAAAGGGCCCCATAATGCTGTTACGAGGTATTTTAGAAGATGGATTTTGTACCCTGTGATTTATGCTATGTTATTTTATGCATCATTCATTATCATGATTATGTATGTATTTTTGTAACCCAATCTGGACGTTATCGGTAGAGTGGGCAAAAAACATGTATAAATAAACGTAGCTTAAGATAATTAAATGTTGTTTAATAGTTATACTCAAGTATGATGACTTATTATGTAACATTACTCATTGACATTCAAAGTGATTTCTGAGAAAACTGCAAAAAACTGTAGGGGGGTTACTTAAAAATTTTTTTTTTTTTGCCTCACCCTGTAGACTGAGCCTGTCGTCTCCCAAACCTCCAAGTGGCAGCAGCTGTTAAAAGAAAACTTCCCCAAAGGCAGGGAAGCTGCACAGGGAATGTGTTTTTGGTTTTTGCCGTATTTGTTAGAGGAGTCAGAGGCGTTTGAAACTCTGCTCTGAACAATACTGTTAATTTTCACTACAGTCTCGGTGTTTCTCCTTACTGCCCTCTAGGAATCGACGTCTCCATTAGAGACGGCCGTGGAAGAACGGTTCTGGACGTTCTTATGGAGCATCCGTCTCAGAAATCACTGCAGATTGTTACACTTCTGCAAGGTAAGAAGCTCAGATTTGCTCCCTGCCAGGCCATCAACTGCAAGTTTCTGTGGGTTATTTCCCCAGAGCAATTTTGAGGTTGTATTGAAATGCAGAGCCCCAAAACTCAGCCTACAGTGGACAGCATTTTTAAAAATACAGCCGTGGGCTGATTTATGGCTGAATATTCCATGCTGGCACTTATCCGGCACTGACTTTCCAGCCTCTGGCTGCCTCCCCTTCGGTGATACTCAGTCCTCTAGCCTGGAAGGAGGAGGGGGATTGCTGGTTTCTTGTGCCAGTTCCAGTCCAAGGGTGGCTAATTGGTTAGTGAGCTGAATATTGTTTTTTTTGTTTGTTTTTTTGCTGATCCTCCTTCCTAATCCCCTCATGAGCTTCCCCCCCTCCAAGGCCTTTCTTCCCCTTGTGGTCATCCTCTCTGCTGTGTATCTGAGCATCACCTTTAAGTCTCCTCTGGTTTCCATTGTGGCAAAGTGTCTTTTTTTACATCATGCCTACCCTCTGGGACTTCTTCCCTCAAGCTCTCTGTGCTGAATCTTCCTACCTAAAATTTGATCAGCATTAAAAGCGCATCTCTTGTTCCTCAGGGTTTTGTGCATTAGTTGCAGTTTTGCTCTTTCCTCCTTGTTCATGTTCTTTCCTTGTATTTAGGATTGTCGTTCCTTTCTATTCATAACCTTTTTGTGAATATTGTAAACCACTTTGCTGTGTCCATTGATAGACCTATTAAAAATGAAACGTTAAACATTACCACCACAAGACTGCCACTAGAGGGTGCGAGAGCTGTTTTGAACCCAGAGCTGACATGGTTAGGACTGAGTGGGGATCACTCCTGCCCCCCCTAAACTATGCCACCAGGGACATAAACAAAATAACATAAGCATAGCCAATGGTCCATCTAGCCCAGCATCCTGCTTCCAACAGCAGCCAATCCAGGTCACAAGTACCTGGCAGAATCCCAAATAGTAGCAACATTCCATGCTACCAATCCCGGGGCAAACAGTGGCTTCCCCATGTCTATCTCAATAGCAGACTGTGGACGTTTCCTCCAGGAACTTGTCCAAACCTTTTTTTTAAATCCAGGTACGCTAACTGCTGTTACCACATCCTCGGCAACGAGTTCCAAAGCTTAACTATTCTTTGAGTGAAAAAATATTTCCCCCTATTTCTTTTAACAGTATTTCCATGTAATTTCATTGAGTGTCCTCTGGTCTTTGTGCTTTTTGAAAGAGTGAAAAATTAATTCACTTTTACCCATTCTACACCAGCCTTAAAGTAGGCCTGGGTGGACCTATTGGGTGGTGGGGGCAGGTCCTTTGGGATGGAGGGAAGCTATTCTGGGGAGGGGGAGAGGAAGGGTAAGCTCATAAGGGGGGTGGGTTGAGAGGAGGATCAGCAAAAAACCAAACCAACAAACAAAAAACCCCCTTGATATTCATCCAGCTACACATAGCCCACGTAACGCAGCATTTACACATGGCTGTACCTCTGGACGCCCAGTTCTAACCTGGACTGGTGGACACTGGGAATATTCAGAGGCATTACCTGCATAAGGGCTGCTGGATATTGACGGACAGCCAGCTCAGCGGGGTTAACTAGTCAGGAGCATCTCTTGCCTGGTTAATCCCTTTTGAATATCAGGCCCATATTTTTGCAAACCGCCCACATTGTGTGTGCTTTGTAATTTCATATATATTTATCTCCTTCCGTTAATTAATTTGCACTGCAGAACAGCTGGTCCTTTACATGGTTTAATTCCTGAGTTTATTTCCTCTTTTTGCTTGTCAAAGTTTCCAGCCATTTTTCTTGCATATAAATCTTGCTCATATCCCAAAGGAGTTCAGAAGCAATGTATCAGACATCTAACATAACACCTTCAACTTGGCAACAGCTGGCTGCTGTCATAAGTGTTACATTCATTCTCTGAGTTCTACAACATTTATACTAACATAATAAGATAGTAAATGACGACAGATGAAGATCAGCATAGCCCATCCAGTCTACCCCTGAAATGTAGCCAGGGTTGTACCTTCAGTCTGTGGGGGTTACTGCTGTCTTTTCTCTTCATGATTGTAACTGACATCCAGTGCAGTCAAACCCCCTCCCCACAGTGGCGTAGGAAGGGGGGGGGTGCGGGAGGGGCGGTCCGCCCCGGGTGCACGCGCTCGGGGGGTGCCGGCCCCGCTGGTTCCCTGCTCTCTCTGCTCCGGAACAGGTTACTTCCTGTTCCGGGGTAGAGAGAGCAGGGAACCAGCGGGGCCGACGCAGCTCCGAGTGACGTGCACTCTACTACTACTACTACTACTATTTAGCATTTCTATAGCGCTACAAGGCATACGCAGCGCTGCACAAACATAGAAGAAAGACAGTCCCTGCTCAAAGAGCTTACAATCTAATAGACAAAAAATAAATAAAGTAAGCAAATCAAATCAATTAATGTGAACGGGAAGGAAGAGAGGAGGGTAGGTGGAGGCGAGTGGTTACAAGTGGTTACGAGTCAAAAGCAATGTTAAAGAGGTGGGCTTTCAGTCTAGATTTAAAGGTGGCCAAGGATGGGGCAAGACGTAGGGGCTCAGGAAGTTTATTCCAGGCGTAGGGTGCAGCGAGACAGAAGGCGCGAAGTCTGGAGTTGGCAGTAGTGGAGAAGGGAACAGATAAGAAGGATTTATCCATGGAGCGGAGTGCACGGGAAGGGGTGTAGGGAAGGACGAGTGTGGTAAGAATGCGGTCGGGGGGGGTTGCGCTCTGGGGGGGGGGGTGCCACAGAGAGGGGGGGGTTCGCGCCGTGCTGCACCCGGGGGGGGGGGGGGGTGTGCAGCGGCGACCCGCCCCGGGTGCCATTAGCCCTCACTATGGCACTGCCTCCCCCATTCCTTTTTTTCTTTAAAGTATGAAAATTAAGTTTTACTGTCAGCAGAAATGCTTTATACTTTTACTCCCTCTTGGTGCCACATAGGAGAAGGACCAAACTGGCATGGTAACAATAACACAGGAAAGCATGATTTTTAGGCAGAAAGCTGAAATCCAGAAGTTCTAGGGTAGGATTCTCAGAAGGCAGAGTCTCAAGACTGGAGGATGGCTAATGCAATGCCAGGTTTTAAAACTGGGTTCCGGGTTGATCTGGGAAACTACAGACCAGTGAGCCTGACATCAGTTCTGGGCAAAATGTTATTCAGTGCTCGAGATGTAGAGTAGATTTAATTTCTTGCAGTAATTCTCACACTTCTTTGAACCACAAGAAATAGAACCTGAAACTTGATTGCCAAGGATCTTAGTTGTCAAAATGTTATTTTGCCACTAATTCTGCTATTTTAGCAAAGGCCCCATGTTAAGCAGTGAGACGTAGTTACTAATAACTGGGGATAACAGTAAAATAACACATCTTAACAGTAGCCTACATGTTGATAACTTTCTCCTTTAATTAAAGAGCAAATAAATGTCTCTAGAAATCAAAATCACTGCTATCAAACATATAAACGGCGAGTGATCGTACTCACTCGCAAATGCGCAGTAGAGACCTTCTCTGCCCCGCCCCCACGTCAATACGTGATGACGGGGGTCGGAACACAGAGGGTCTGTACTGCGCATTGCTGAGGGAGGGACACCGCCGTCTAACACTCCCCCCACCTGAGTCGCCGCCGCCACCCACCTTCTACCCGGTCGGGCCCTCGCTCCACTATTGAAACAGCGAGGGTCCGGGAACGCAGCACTGAGCTCTGCTGAGCTGCCGACATCGCCCTTCCTTCTTCTTCTCTGCCTCTGTACCGCCCTCAACGACGTTACGTCACACGAGGGCGGGACAGGCAGAGAAGAAGAACGAAGGCCGACGTCGGCAGCTCAGCAGAGCTCAGTGCTGCGTTCCCGGACCCTCGCTGTTTCAATAGCGGAGCGAGGGCCCGGCCGGGTGGAAGGTGGGTGGTGACGGCTCGGTGGGGAGGCGCGAACTCGGAGGGGGAGGGGCAGCGGCGAACTCGGCGGTGGGGGCGGGCCTTTCAACCCCCCCTTCCTATAATAGCCCGTTTTTACGGGCTCAAAGGCTAGTATATATAATAAAAGTGAGCAAAGCGTAGGTCTATCAAGATATTGTGACATCACTGATGAGGTTGGCTCTTATTGGTGGAATGAGTCATTATGACATAATATCAGAGCTGAGCCAAGTATAGGGCAATGAAGCCATTGTGACATCACTGATGAGGTTGGCAAGAGACATTATGACATCACAATATCAGCTCGTTACCAGAGGATGAAACTCTTCACACTAAGGGGGGAAGTTATCAACGTGGGCTACCGTTAAGATAAGATGTATTATTTTACCACTAACTCATTAACTCATTCTATTTTAACACAGGTTCAATTTTTATGCAATAAGACCTAGTTACTAGTAACTGGAGTTAACAGTAAAATAACATGTGTTAACGGTAGCCCACATTGATAATTTCCTTCCTTAATTAAAGAAAAAAAGAAATGTCTCTAGAAATGGAAATCACTGCTATATATAATAAAAGTGAGCAAAGTGTAGGACTATCAAGATATTGTGACATCACTGATGAGATTGGCTCTTATTGGTGGAATAAGTCATTATGACATAATATCAGAGCTGAGCCAAGTATAGGGCAATGAAGCCATTGTGACATCACTGATGAGGTTGGCTCATTGGTGGAAAGAGACATTATGACATCACAATATCAAAGCTGAGCCAAGTATAGGGCAATGAAGCCATTGTGACATCACTGATGAGGTTGGCTCATTGGTGGAAAGAGACATTATGACGTTACAATATCAGCTCTGGTTACCAGAGGATGAAACTCTTCACACTAAGGGGGGAAGTTATCAACGTGGACTACTGTTAAGATAAGATGTATTATTTTACCACTAACTCATTAACTCATTCTATTTTAACACAGGTTCAATTTTTATGCAATAAGACCTAGTTACTAGTAACTGGAGTTAACAGTAAAATAACATGTGTTAACGGTAGCCCACATTGATAATTTCCTTCCTTAATTAAAGAAAAAAAGAAATGTCTCTAGAAATGGAAATCACTGCTATATATAATAAAAGTGAGCAAAGTGTAGGACTATCAAGATATTGTGACATCACTGATGAGATTGGCTCTGATTGGTGGAATAAGTCATTATGACATAATATCAGAGCTGAGCCAAGTATAGGGCAATGAAGCCATTGTGACATCACTGATGAGGTTGGCTCATTGGTGGAAAGAGACATTATGACATCACAATATCAAAGCTGAGCCAAGTATAGGGCAATGAAGCCATTGTGACATCACTGATGAGGTTGGCTCATTGGTGGAAAGAGACATTATGACGTTACAATATCAGCTCTGGTTACCAGAGGATGAAACTCTTCACACTAAGGGGGGAAGTTATCAACGTGGGCTACTGTTAAGATAAGATGTATTATTTTACCACTAACTCATTAACTCATTCTATTTTAACACAGGTTCAATTTTTATGCAATAAGACCTAGTTACTAGTAACTGGAGTTAACAGTAAAATAACATGTGTTAACGGTAGCCCACATTGATAATTTCCTTCCTTAATTAAAGAAAAAAAGAAATGTCTCTAGAAATGGAAATCACTGCTATATATAATAAAAGTGAGCAAAGTGTAGGACTATCAAGATATTGTGACATCACTGATGAGATTGGCTCTGATTGGTGGAATAAGTCATTATGACATAATATCAGAGCTGAGCCAAGTATAGGGCAATGAAGCCATTGTGACATCACTGATGAGGTTGGCTCATTGGTGGAAAGAGACATTATGACTTTACAATATCAGCTCTGGTTACCACTAAGGGGGGACGCTATCAGCATAGGATACCATTCTATTTTATGCAGTGAGACCTAGTGGCTCGTTTTCAAAACACTTAGACTTACAAAGTTCCATAGTTACTGTGGGGTTCATTTTAAAGTACTTAAGACAGACATGGGAAAGCTACTGCATGCCCTGGGATTTGTAGCATGGAATGTTGCTACTATTTCGGATTCTGCCAAGTCTAGATGGACCATCGGTCTGACCCAGTATGGCTATTCTTATGTTCTTATGTTGTAAAGTGAACCAGTCAGTTATAAAGATAGTGGCTGAGTATCACTGCAGTCTGTACTCTAGAGCAGTGTCATAGCCAGACCTCAATTTGGGAGGGGGCACATTTTGCCATGCCTCCCTGCTGCTCTTCACCCCTGCTGTAACCTCACATACCTGACCTGGTAGGGGTCCCTAAGCCCTGCCAGCAGAAGATCTCCTGCGATGATATTTGCTGCCACGCTGTCCTGCCCCAGTGCACATGCTCAATTTCACTAAAAATGAGCATGTGTGTGGGGGAGGGGCAAAGCAGGGCAGGCAGCAAGGCGGCAAATATCATTGCAGGGAAAGCTTCTGCTGGTGGGGCTTGGGGACCACTGCCAGCCAAACCATAAGACCTTGGGAGGCCCTGATCCCAAATTGGGGGGACCAGGCCCCCAAGGCCCCCTGTGACTACACCACTGCTGTAGAGCAGCGGTAATTGGTGCTGTACAGAATATCCAGATAGCGGCGCTAAAATATTTGGATTGACTGTTTGCTTTTTAATGAGGTTGATAGTGTAATCCAGCAGTGTCCAGGAGTGTTATCTAAAATGACACGTCTTACTTTTCCTAATGATAGTTTTTTCACACTATGATTTAAACTACAGAACATTTGGATCAAATGAAGAACTCAAATATTGTGGAGAAGCAGAAGAAAGAGAGTCCAGTGCCAGGGCCACGAACCTTCATCCTAAGCCCTGGCAAGTCACCGTTATGTCACTCTGAAAGTAAGTCATCTGTCTAGACCAGTGAATGCATCCAGCTCTCGGCACTGTTGTAATGTACCTACACTACTAGGAGATCACATTATCTGTACTGCACCTAGACTGTATATTCTATAGGGAGATCACTTCTCTGTACTGCACCTAGACACATTTTCTATACTGCACCTAGCTATAGGGAGAGTGCATATTCTGTATTGCACCTAGACCGTATACTCAATATAAAGTTTTGGAAGGGGTGCCATTTCCCATATTTATTAAGTCATTCAGCAATCAGCTAAAGGTCCCCTGAGCATGTGAAGGAAGTGGGAGGAAGACAAAGGCAAAAAGCTGGTTGAGGCATGTAGGAGGCAGGTAGCGGGAGGATTATTTAAAGTATGTTTCTACCTCATTAAGAGCAAATGTCTATAATGCCTGCTGGAGGCAATTTAGGCAACTGGAGGCTTCCTCCATATCTGGTGGGTATGTGCCAAGATTTAACCATTTTTGATGGAAGTGAAGCATCTGGTTGGGGAATGAATGGGTCAACACGTGTCTGCCAAAATGAGTAAAGGTCTCGAGGTGGTCCGGGGAGATATAAATATGCTGTTATTTCATTTGTTTCAAAGAGTGATGATGGCAGTGAAACTGACTATTGCAAAAAAAATTAGAAAATTGTTGATACACTTGCTATGTCTATATTTTAAAAGATCTTGGGTAATATTTGGTTGATATCAAGACTTACCAACCAATTCAGAAATCAAATGCATTTTGAAGAAAGCTGGAGGCCATATCAAGAATGTTGAAATTCACAACAGTGAGAAGCCTTACAACTTCCTTTTGTTAGAACCAGTGGCGTAGCTACGTGGGGTCTGAGGGGGCCTGGGCCCCCATAGATTTCCTCCTGGACCCCTCTCCCGACGACCCTCTCCCCCCACAAACCCTCCCCTGCCCTTCGGTTTTGCTGGCGGTGGACCCCAATCCCCGCCAGCCGACGTCCTCTTCGTCCTGCAGTGAAAAAATTCTTCGTTCTGTTGCATGCTGACGTCCTGCACGTTGTACATGCAGGACGTCAGACTCAGAGAACAGAACTTCTTTGTTAAATTGTACAGCGCTGCGTAACCCTAGTAGCGCTTTAGAAATGTTAAGTAGTAGTAAGTACTATTGGGGTCCCCCACCAGCAAAACTGAAGGTAGGCGACGGCGGAGGAGGGTTCGCGAGGGGGAGGTTCGCGGGGGGGGGGTCGAGAGGGCGGGAGGTTGTCAAAAGTGGTGGTGGGTCAGCAATGGGGGGGTCGGCGGCGCCGGGGGGGGGGCTAAAATGTGCCCCCTCACCTCGGGCGCTGGACCCCCCTCCCACCAAAGTCTGGCTACGCCCCTGGTTAGAACTGATCATTTATCACTCAGTCCAAGGAAGGGACTGTTTTTACTAAGGTGGAGGATAATTGGGTGGTATTGGGTAGGGGTAGGACAGAGTGGGGGGTGGTTTACATGAGTTTTGGTAAGTTTGTAAAGTTACTTGATGTATTGAACATCAAAAATCACATGTTAATAATGTGCTATGATATGAAAAGTTCAATAAATGGAAAGAGGGTGCAAGACCTCTTTAGTTCCTTATAAGCAACTTGAAGGTGTACAACACTGCTGTGTGTGGACAAACAGGACATTAAAAATTGCCTGGGGGTTCACAGGTATAAAGAAGGCACTCAGAAAACATAGTACCTAGTTTTATCCAAAATACCTATATGCGTTGGTTCCCTTGGGTGGAGAATAGGCAGAGGAGGGGCCGCATCAGCTTTCGTGTGCGTAAAATATGCAGGAATTCTTATCAAAGCTTACATGTCAAAGATATGCCTTCCTCGAAGCAGACATAACTTTGAGCTGCAGCTCGTGGCTGGACTGTTTCACACAGGCACATTGGCACTTATCCTGTTACAAAATTATGCTTAAAATGACTGAAATGCATACGTGGAACAGCAGTGGGTGTAAAGCCGGAAGGGAAAAGTGCCACTCTCTTCCTATTGTCCATTTTGTGGGAAGAGACTAAGGGGCTGAAGGAAAGACAAATGGGAATCAGGTTAAGTGGGGGTGGAAGGGGGCAAATAATAAGCTTTCTTTGTGCTTATGATCAAAGATGCATCTTTTATTTAGTTTGTGAATATTGAAACTCAGCCCAGAAGTTGAGCTGAAAAACTTCACAGCTCTGCTTCTTGCCATAATCAGTGGTAGCCCCAGGATTACCTGGTGACATACCCCCATGTTTACTAAGACATGCAGCAATGCCGTGACAGCCTGTTGGCATTAGTGCATGGGAGCTGCTAGCGCAGCTTAGTATACAGGAGGGATAGTATGTGAAGACCTGCACATGGGCGTATCTTACTTCTCCTGTGAGATATGCCATCCTCCTAAGAAAGTTGGGAGCATCTGTGAGACTGGACAGAGTGTGCTTAGGAGGTAACTTGAAGTCGGTTATTATGGAAGAATTCTCCTCACATATGTCAGATGCATTTTTATTGAAGTTATGCATGAGACCAGACAGTACAGCTGATGGAGAACAGTTGCTGTCAGATTTCAGAGACCCTGGCTCTGTAACAGTACATAGATTGGGCAAGATTGTTGTCCGAATGCGGGATAACCGTCCACATTGGGAGGAAACGACAGTTTCTGCTGATTGCACAGGTAAAATGGTAGACAAATTGTTAAAGTGGGATCTGATCTCCATTATGAGACCTACAGGGTTAAAGAGGGGAACAAGACTCATTTTTGACCATGGGAAGCACAGCAGGTTTGGATCAAGTTCCTTCAAACAGGAAATAATGTGATTTTTGGTGCTGTTGTTGTTATTAGTTTGATATAGAGATTAAATAGCTGGTTCATGAGCTCTTCCTTTCCAGACTAGATTACTGGAGAACTCTGTTCAAAACATCTACAGGTTACAGCTTCTGTAGGACATGAAAGATGGAATTGCAGTAATCTACTTTGACTAACTGCTAGCCAGAAGATGTAATCTCTGTCACATTCCCCCAGATTCTATACATGACACCCAAAATTGAGCGCTTATCCAAGGTGTATGCCCAGTTAAATTGGCTGAGGAGCTAATTAGTGCCAATAATTGAGTGCTAATTAGCACCAGTTTGGAATTGGGTGCACATTTTGCAACCCAAAAGGGGTGTGGCACTAAGGGAGGTGCATGGGCAGGTCAGGGGTGTTCCTAAAATTTGTGTGCAGTGTGTGAGAATAAAGTAAATGTGCACCCAAATTGGGCATTAGGAATTACACCTGGTTTCAGTGGGTACAAGTCCTGGCACTGCTGCTGATCTTTGAGGGCCCAATATATAGAATAGCATTGAGCCCTGATTTTTTAATCTGGCCCATTATGTCTGTTGTCATATTGCAAGTTGTAATTGTAAACTCTGCCATCTGTTAGGCAAGTATCGAAGCATTTAACCTTGACAACAGAGAATCTTTTGCAAGCTGGGATGGCTCATTTGCTGATGCAGGATTTTATAAGATTTAATTGGACCTCTTCCATGAAAGGTACAAAGATCCCACCTCCACAGAAAGACAGTATATCAAAGCCATGACCCTTCATGCATGGTATCTTATTGTTTGTATATTGGCAATATTGAGTAAGTTGTGTGTTTAACTTTGAGTTATAAATAAAGTTAAATTAAACGCAACAAAAAAAGCCAGACCTTAAGCTTACCTCCCCCCCATACACACTACAAAGTTGTTTAGTACATAAAATATTAAACTTTTGTTGCATCATTTATGTTCATGTTGCTTGAATACTAATTGTTGAAATTTGATTATTATTTAAAGATGACCCAGTGACTGGAAAATTGTCAAGACTCTTAAATGAAATTAAACTTTGTCAAGAAAAAGATTATTCATTTGAAGAACTCTGTCGTTCAATCCATTCCCTTGATAGTCTGGATGAAGAACTTGAGAGAGAGGAAGTCCTAGAATGTACTAAAGTGAGTAATAATTAAGGCAGAACCTTTCCTATGAAGAGATTTTATCATTTATCTGTTCCTTATATAGTATAAGGTGATGGTAGATACAGTATAGAGCCTTTCTCTTGCATTCTATAGGGAGATGATATACCTATACTGCACCTATCTCTTATGTACTATAGGGAGATGATGTGCCCTATACTATACCAATCCCTTATGGATTATAGGAAGATGTTGTGTCCTATACTGCACCTATCTCTTATGTACTATAGGGAGATGATGTGCCCTATACTATACCAATCCCTTATGTATTATAGGGAGATGATGTACCCTATACTATACCAATCCCTTATGTACTATAGGGGGATGTTGTGTCCTATACTGCACCTATCTCTTATGTACTATAGGGGGATGTGTCCTATAGTGCACCTATCTCTTATGTACTATAGGGGGATGTTGTGTCCCATACTGCACCTATATCTTATGTACTATAGGGAGATGATGTGCCCTATACTATACCAATCCCTTATGTACTATAGGGGGATGTTGTGCCCTCTAGTGCACCTATCT
The DNA here is from genome assembly GCF_901765095.1 of Microcaecilia unicolor. Lineage (NCBI taxonomy): Eukaryota > Metazoa > Chordata > Amphibia > Gymnophiona > Siphonopidae > Microcaecilia > Microcaecilia unicolor. The sequence goes on from NC_044039.1 coordinate 710,529, forward strand.
CTTATGTACTATAGGTAGATGATGTACCCTATACTATACCAATCCCTTATGGATTATAGGAAGATGTTGTGTCCTATACTGCACCTATTTCTTATGTACTATAGGGGGATGTGTCCTATAGTGCACCTATCTCTTATGTACTATAGGGGGATGTTGTGTCCCATACTGCACCTATATCTTATGTACTATAGGGAGATGATGTGCCCTATACTATACCAATCCCTTATGTACTATAGGGGGATGTTGTGCCCTATAGTGCACCTATCTCTTATGTACTATAGGTAGATGATGTGCCCTATACTATACCAATCCCATATGTACTATAGGGGGATGTTGTGTCCCATACTGCACCTATCTCTTATGTACTATAGGTAGATGATGTGCCCTATACTATACCAATCCCTTATGTACTATAGGGGGATGTTGTGCCCTATAGTGCACCTATCTCTTATGTACTATAGGGAGATGATGTGCCCTATACTATACCAATCCCATATGTACTATAGGGGGATGTTGTGTCCTATACTGCACCTATCTTTTATGCTTATGCTTTGTACTGCACATATCCTCAATGTACTATACGGGGTTGGCATGTCTTATATTGCACTTATCCCTTATGTACTATAGAGAGAGTTAATAATTTTGAAAGGATTATGGTCATTGATTATTTGTATTTGTTCTTTGTATGTCTGTCTCTAGCCTTTGGAAGAGATAATTTTAATGAGGAGAAGAAAGCGTATGCATGAATTGGTGTGGTATAAAACTGCCCAGGCTGTACCCTGCAAGCTCTGAAAGGACCAGCTCTGGATAGGGTCTGGGATGACGTCACTGTTACTGACAATGTTTCTCTTCCCTTAGACACTATCATCAACCACCAGTTTCTCCACTAATCTAGATGATGAAGAAGATGATCCAAATGAAACAGGCTGTGGTCCCACAGGGTTTTGGGAGGCTTTAACACCTTGTAATGGCTGCAGAAATCTTGGATTCCCTAATCTCACACAGGTTTTACTTTTTCCTTGATGTACATTTAATCTGTGGTTTCTTCCTTCACTTATCCATCTCTAGCTCAAGTGTGGGTCTTTAGTATGTTGTGTTGTTGTGTAGAGAATGTCTGTATTCCTCTCCTCTAGGCTTGTAGCTCTTTGGACTTGCTGACCAGGAAGATGGAATATGCGTTTTGTGTTTCAGTTCCCTGCCAGGTTCTAGGTCATCATGGCACTGTGGAAGGGGAAAGGGAAATGGGACTTGATATACCGCCTTTCTGAGGTTTTTGCAACTACATTCAAAGCGGTTTACATATATTCAGGTACATATTTTGTTCCAGGGGCAATGGAGAGTTGAGAGTTAAGTGACTTGCCCAGAGTCACAAGGAGCTGCAGTGTCTGCAGCACTAACCACTAGGCTACTCCTCCACTAGAAACATTCCATGTAGAAGCCTGCCCTTGCAGATCACCAATGCGGCCACGCAGGCTTCTGTTTCGTGCAGGATGTCAGTCTCACAGAAACAGAAGCCTATGTGGCCACGTTGCTGATCAAGGGCAGGCTTCTACATGGAATGTTGCTAGTGGTTTAGCAACATTCCATGTAGAATCTCAAATAGTAGCAACAGAATCTCTAATAGTAGCAACATTCCATCTAGAATCTCAAATAGGGAAAGGGAAATGGGACTTGATATACCGCCTTTCTGAGGTTTTTGCAACTACATTCAAAGCGGTTTACATATATACAGGTACTTTTTTTTGTACCAGGGGCAATAGAGGGTTAAGTGACTTGCCCAGAGTCACAAGGAGCTGCAGTGGGAAACAAAACCAGTTCCCCAGGATCAAAGTCCGCTTCACTAACCACTAGGCTACTCCTCCACTCCAGCTGCTTCCAATGCTGTAAGAGGCAGCTATGTTTCTGGCCAAAGTAATTGTGGACCAGATTGGAGAAGAACAGGACTCTGATGTTGCCCATTGCTGGTGACTGTGTCAACCCATTTCTATCCACCTAAAAAGTGTATATAGTTTCCAAGTGTATGGACTAGAATGCTCGGAACTGGCTGGCACTGGGCCATGGACCAAATGTTCTCTCACTTCTGAGCTTAGCAGATCTTCTCTTTGCACATTTGTAGTAATACAGTGAATGATATGAGGACAACATTTCAATAGGGAGAGACTTGTAAATGTGACAAATGGGCCTCCAGTTTGGGATGTGCCTTTGAGCACATTTAGGGCTTCCATTTTTAGCATAGCAGGTCCCACTTTGTGTAATGCTGTTCTCCCATTACGTACAGAGAGTACTTTCCAAATTTAAAGCCACGTTGAAAGTGCATTTTTTCCGATTGGCATTTCACGTATGACCTAGACCCCTTTGAATCTGGGGCCTGTGGACACACAGCAGAATTATGGTTTGGGGACTTATTGTCTCGTGATGTTGTTTTATGTTTTTCCATATGAATCGCAGTTGTTTTCCCCTATTATATTTTACGTTACCGCGATGGGTCTGATCCTAAGCGGATAATCAAATAAATGCAACTCTTGAACTCTTGAGGGTTCTTTGGACTTTGGGTGGAAGGGAGGATGATTAAGTTGGGTGTAATGTCCATGAGATTGTGGATCCTTGGGGGTTTCTCGGTACTATTGTTGATTTATTAGTTGGAGTGCTGGTGTCAGAGATGAGGTAGAATATGGGCTAGTGTAACAGTGTGAACCTGGTTTGTTTTTTTTTCTCATCTGTTTTTCATTTGGGGGGGGGGGTAGAATGATCAGGATGGGGGTGGTGGGGGGAGGGATGAGGAGTAGTTCTGTGTAATTCAAATTGTTTCCGAGAGGTTGTATTCAATTATATTATGTTTAATAAAAATGTATTGTTACAAAAAAGAATATGGGCTGGTGGGCTTCTGTGTTTTTATGGTGACCTGATAGGAGAAGATGTCGGAATGAATAGATGATGGGAGTTTGGAGAGGAGTGAGGTGGGTAAGAACGGAACATTAGTGTTGGATGTGCATTGCTGAGAATTGTGTGTAAAGGTGGAGGGCTATGTCAGAAAAATATGGAGGACTGTTGGGGGGCCCTAGGCTGGGGGGACCCCTGCAAGATGGTGGAGGAAAGGTTCATATGGGGATGGGCCACAAATATCAGTGAGGATGAAGCATGGTGGCCATCACAGAATGTGTGTGATTTGGGGTCACCACTGAAAAGGTGTGTCACTCTTAGAAATTATAAGGCAGACATTGCCTTACTACATAAGAATCACTTAAATGACTGAGAACAGGAAAAATGGCAGAGACAATGAGTGGGAAGTGTCTCCTGAGCTTCATCTGGAGAGGAAAAAGCCATAGCCATTCACAAAACCTCAGGGTTTCAGATGGAGTAGACAGCGCACGCTGTGATTGGAGCTTTGTAATTGTTAGTGGGAAACTGAAGGTAAAGCTCGTTGTACTCTGTAATGTCAGTACTCCGAGAAGGTAATTTTATGCAGCCACATGACACTGTATATTTTGCCGGTATGTGAGTCCAGGGGCTGAGTTTGGACAACACATGGCAGACTTCGTATGTATGCACATAGGTTATAAAATGTGCTAAATTACTCATGTGATTAAATAATCTAGGCATTCACCAATGTCTGTGTCTGCAGTATAGGCACGATTTCTGCTGCTTAAACTAGTATTTTATAAAGACACATAGGTGCCTGTGTCTTTATTGAGCAGCACAACTCACCTTCTTAAACTAGGTGTCCCCTTATAAAGTGGAGGAGTAGCCCAGTGGTTAGTGCAGCAGACCTTGATCCTGGAGAACTGGGTTTGATTCCCACTGTACCTCCTTTTGGCCTTGGGCGATTCACTTAACCCTCCATTGCCCCAGGTACAAATAAGTACCTGTATATACTATGTAAACCGCTTTGAATGTAGTTGCAAAAACCACAGAAAGGCAGTATATGAAGTCCCATTAACGAGATTTCAGACACAGTCTCAAAGAGTAGGAACATTCCATGTAGAACCCCAAAGAATAGCAAGATTCTGGAATCTCAAGGAATGGAGATTTGAGATTCTGGAATGGTGCTACTATTTGAGGTTCTAGATGGAATGTTGCTAGTGGAGGAGTAGCCTAGTGGTTAGTGCAGCAAACCTTGATCCTGGAGAACTGGGTTCGATTCCCACTGTACCTCCTTTTGGCCTTGGGCGATTCATTTAACCCTCCATTGCCCCAGGTACAAATAAGTACCTGTATATACTATGTAAACCGCTTTGAATGTAGTTGCAAAAACCACAGAAAGGCAGTATATCAAGTCCCATTAACGAGATTCCAGACACAGTCTCAAAGAGTAGGAACATTCCATGTAGAACCCCAAAGAATAGCAAGATTCTGGAATCCTAAAGAGTGACAAGATTCCACGCAGAATCTCAAAGAGTAGCAACATTCCATGTAGAAATCCAAAGAATAGCAAGATTCTGGAATCCTAAAGAGTGACAAGATTCCATGCAGAATCTCAAAGAGTACCAACATTCCATGTAGAACCCCGAAGAATAGCAAGATTCTGGAATCTCAAGGAATGGAGATTTGAGATTCTGGAATGTTGCTACTATTTGAGATTCTAGATGGAATGTTGCTAGTGGAGGAGTAGCCTAGTGGTTAGTGCAGTGGAACATTGAACGTTGCTACTATTTGAGATTCTGTTGCTACTATTTGAGATTCTGTTGCTACTATTTGAGATTCTATGAGGAATGTTGCTAGTGGAGGAATAGCCTAGTGGTTAGTGCAGTGGACTTTGATCCTGGGGAGCTGGGTTCAAGTCCCACTGTAGCTCCCTGTGATTTTGGGAAATCACTTAACCCTCCATTGCCCCAGGTACAAATAAGTATCTGTATATACCGTGTAAACCACTTTGAATGTAGTTGCAAAAACCAAGAAAAGTGGTATATCAAGTCCCATTTCCTTTAAATTATGTTCTACTGATCTGCTGTTCTTTACCTCCATGGTGCAGAGTGATGTAGTGCATTTGGTGGTGGGCAGAGACTTGATCTGTGCACTAGTAAATAATTTCAATAGATCTGCCCCAGTTGCAGGGGGTAATTCTGGACAACTTTGCGTTGTGAGATAAACTGTACCTGCTGTACACCGCCTTGGGTAAATCTGTTCATAAAGGTGGTTAATAAATCCCAATAAATAAATAAATTGACCACCATAATCTCCAGTGGCAGTCTCATGAGATTGGAGCTTTGGAGCTGGCACAAGCAGATGTGACTGCCTCAATTAGCCACTAGACCACCAGCGAGTATATGGTAGGGCCAGGGGGCTCCTTCTGTTTGAGGAGGGGGGAACGGGACTTCTTTTCAGGGGAGAGTTATGGGACACAGAGCAAAGTTTCTGTTTCTGTTGAAAATGCACCAGAATTTGCGGCCAAAACAAGGTCAGATACAGATTCTGGGGGCCAGTATCAGCGCCAAAACCAAAATTCAGATGGCCTCTAGTCTTCATCATAAAGCATATGGGGACAGAGACCTCAGACTATTATGACAGATAAGTAGAGTGGTTTGCTATCTCCACTGAAGGTTTGGTTGGGGAAGTTATGATAAGTCTCGTATCCTAGTTCTGGCATTTGTATTGATCCAGCAGGTCCAGGGTCTTAGATGATTTGTTCCAGTCTTTCCCTCAGATATTGTACTGTTGGTCTCTAGCATTCAGGTTTCTCTGTTTTTCTCTGATGATCCCATGTAAGTTGATGTTGTTGCTAGAGGATAGAGCTCTGGAGTGCTGCCGGAATAACACAGTTCCTCATGATGTGTCCATTCCAATGAGTTAATGGGTTTGTTTCTTGAGCAAAGAGTTTTTTGTTTACTGTGTTAGTCAAGAAACAAGCTGTAGGTTAGACCATTTTCTTGATGATGAGGATTTAAGCATTATCCTCTTAAAAGAAGAATGACAAACCTTTGTATTTCTGCTGTTCAGGAGTTGGACACTTGGAGGAAACGTCTAGCAGTCGGGAACACACCTCCAGGATCCCCAGAAACCTTCCCCGCTGAAGCTGGCCAGAGCATGAACGATCTGATGGCACTGGCAGTCACTCAGAAACCCTGCTCGTTGGAAATAGAAAGATCGTCCTTCCTAGGAGAAGGTAAATCGGGGCTTGTTTGTTCACCCTTCTACACATTTCTTCTGGCAGTATTAATGTGGCCACTGACAAATGTGATCATTACCGGTGAATTCTGTGAGATTTCACTTGTTTTTGCAGTATGCTTTGAAGGCCCTCTGCATGCTTACCATGAGCATTTAATGGGAGAGCACAAGGCAATCTAGACTGAATGAGGAAATAAGACCTGTTTCTTATCAGTTTCAAAATCATTTTGCTGGGTGGGCACAAAATGGAACTATCCATTTGTCATTTATTCTAAATCGGGGCTATTCATTGGCGCATGTGATGATTGATGCAATTTAAAACTGTATTTTAGTTTAGAATAAATATGTTTTTAAGATGATGATTTTTTGATTCCTGATAATTACTACTATTTACTACTACTTAACATTTCTAAAGCGCTACTAGGGTTACGCAGCGCTGTACAATTTAACATGGAAGGACAGTCTCTGCTCAAGGAGCTTACAATCTAAAAGACAAATGTAGAGTTAATCTGATAGGTCAGACAGATTGGGGCAGTCTATATGTTCGAAAGGTTAGGTTCTGAAAGCAGCATTAAAGAGGTGAGCTTTAAGCAAGGATTTGAAGATGGGTAGGGAGGGGGCTTGGCGTAGGGATTCAGGAAGATTGTTCCAGGCATAGGGTGAGGCAAGGCAAAATGAGCGGTCTGACCAGATATTCAGTGGCATGATCGATGATCCGGATAATGACACTGAAAATCTGGGTATGGACTCAGTTAGCGGGTCTTATCCAGGTATCAACCCCATGCTTTTTATACAAATATGAATGATTGCTTCACCATGAGCTTCTAACCATCATTTAATCCAAAGTGTAAATACAATTGGGCAACTTCGTAATCCAAGCTGTTCTGACCAGGGGTGTAGCTACCACTGAGTGAACCCAGAAAAATGCCCTGGGCTGCCTAATGGTAGGGATCACCTGAAGTTGCACCCTCCCTCCCTATCCATCCCCACTGCGCCCAGGTCCTGCATCTGTCAAGCCCCTCACCGATCCTCAAAACGCAGCGTGTCACCAGCAGAGGCTGCAGTGAAAGCAGCCTTTCTCTGGCTGGCAGAGCCTTTCCTCTGCGTGTCCTGCCCACAGGAAGTTGCAATATTGAGGCAGGAGTGCAGAGGAAAAGGTTTGCCAGCCAGAGAGACGCTACTTTTACCGGTGATATGTCTCTGCCAGCCGGTGATGAGCTGCAGGGTTTAGAGGACCAGCGGGGGGTGGGAGGGGTGCTAGAGACCTGGGCACAGAACAGGAGCAAAGCGGAAGAGAGTAGGAGAGATAGTAGTCCTTGGGTGGTGGGGGGGGATGCAAAGGGAAGAGAGAGCGACCTGAACCAAAGGGGAAGGGAGAGAGGAGAGGATGAGTGGAGGGAAGAGAGAGTGAGATACACCAGGGAAGGGAAGAGAGAAGAGAGAATCTGGACATGGGGGGAGGACAGGGACATAGGGGATATGCTGGACAGAACAGATACACAGGAAAGATGGATGGTGAAAATAGAGAAGAAATGTCAAGAGGCAGGAGACTCTGGAGATAGTTGAGAAAAGCAGAAGAGAGACACTAGGACTAAAGCAATGTTTAGACATTAAAGGTAGGACAAAGGTATTTTTTTCTAACATAGTAAATGACGGCAGATGAAGACCTGTACGGTCCATCCAGTCTGCCCAACAAGATAAACTCATTTTACATGGTATGTGATACTTTATACCAGAGTTTGATTTGTCCTTGCCATTCTTAGGGCACAGACCGTAGAAGTCTGACCAGCACTGTTCTTGTACTAAGTTCTGAAGCTAATGTCAAAACCCCTTAAAATTTACACTCCAGCCCATCCCTATCTATTCAGGGCGTAGACTGTAGAAGTCTGCCCAGCACCGGTTTTGCATCCCAATTACCTGCATTGCCTCCTAATTGTAATATGTTATCTTTTGGAAATGTGCCTCCCCCCCCTTGGTCCCCATTATCCAAGGAGCAATGGTGTTAAGGGGGCCCATCTCAATTTTTCCACCTAGGGCTCATTCGGTCCTAGCTACGCTTCTGATTCTGACCCTCCATGGTGCAGGCTACAATCTGTGGATTTTTAATATGCCATCTGAGATCTTCAACTAGCTCCTCATATGACTTCATAATTATTTTATTTTCATTTAGCTCATACCATTTCAGTAGTAGCTCACAGTGAGTTACGTTCAGGTACTCTACATATTTTCCTGTCCTCAGAGGGCTTATGATCTATCTGGCTGATATTCTGCTGGTAACAGTGTCGTTAGGTCTGTTGCCAGCTATGTTCCTGGATATTCAGTGTCGGGCATTGATTATATGGTTACAGGTTGACCGTAAAGCTTATGTGTGTAAGTGCAATATTCAGCCCTTAGCATCGTAAGTTGAACCTCTTAAAGACAGGACTACAATTTATGCGATCCAACTTAAGCGGTTACCTTTTGCAGTCAAGGGCTGAATATCATCATTTAACCACTTAAGGGCCACTCCTGGAATGCTCACAAGTTACTCTGGTGAAACAGAAGTGATAGAGGCTAGTGGCACTTTATTAAGTAACCACTTCATTGAGACATGAACTTTTGATGCATCTTTATTTTATTTATTTTTTTTAGGGTTATTTACCACCTTTTTGAAGAAATTCACCCAAGGCAGAGTACAACAAGAATAAGTCAAACATAGGCAACAGACAATTACAGCAGTAAAAATATTCAAACCACAATACAAAGCATACCACAGTATATTACAAAAGAAAACAGGAAGGTGGGAGGGGGGGTTGGGTTGGAGGGGAGGGGAGGGGAGGGGAGGGGGCGGAAACAGGTCAATTTACCAGCTGTACGGTTCATGCATGGTATCTTATTGTTTGTATATTGGCAATATTGAGTAAGTTATGTTGTTTAACTTTGAGTTATCAATAAAGTTAAATAAAAAAAAAGAAAGAAAACATTTGAATAGACAGCATAGAGTGAAAGCAATGATGGAACATATAGATAGATAAGGTAGAATAACAGGAGTAAGAAAAGAAGGTACTAATTTAAAGAAAGTTGCACATGAAGTCAGAGAAGTGCTTGAATATTAATGTACAGGGAGGTGAGCTTTTTTCAAATGAATGAAAACTCTGTAATGAGAGGGCATAGGATGAAGTTAAGAGGTTATAGGCTGAGGAGTACTCTAAGGAAATACTTTTTCACGGAAAGGGTGTTGGACGCGTGAAATAGCCTCCCAGTGGAGGTGGTGGAGACAAGGACTGTGTCTGAATTTAAGAAAGTGTGGGACAGGCATGTGGGATCTCTTAGGGAAAGGAGGAGATAGAAGATGCTGAGGATGAGCAGACTGGATGGGCCATTTGACCCTTTTCTGCTGTCATGTTTCTATGTTTCTATCTTAGCTAGAGTAGGAATGGATAAACATGTCCTGCTACAGTATGTGCAGCCAGTGTCACTTCTTGCGTGTGTGTGACTAGCTAGTTAGTTAGTTAGTTCTTCCATTAAAGACCTGGTTGAAGAGTCAAGCTTTCACCTGCTTCCTGAGTAGAGACAGTCTTGTGTTAAGGGAGTGGGGTCTACTCCAGAGAAGGCTCGCTTGCGGGTATCACATCGTGTGATGTCCTTTGGAAAGGCTGAGGTTAGGGATACTTTTTGGGACGACATTAGTATCCTTGGAGGTGTGTAGAGGGCGATCCTGTGTTTCAAGTGCTCTGGGCCGTTTCCTTTAAGAGATCAGACATAGGTTTAAATTTAACCTCTGTATACGATGAAGTGGACCCTAGTCCTCAAAAGCTCAGGCCTCAATAAATTGTTTACTCTATAAGGTACCACCAGGGGCTGTCATTTAAGCTGCCTGGTGTGTTACATTATACTTGAGGTACTTAAACCAGATCACTAAAAAATTAATCTCTCAGCCCAGCAATGCTACTAACGGGTACTTTTTACTCATCTTACATGTCAAATTGTGTGGAAATGTATACAAGAATATGCAGGAGGTTACAAAAACCAATTCTTGCTTACAGAAAGCTCTCCTTACCTGGAAATGGCTGTGACTAAAGCCAGTGACCGTGGAAATAGCTGGGCAAGTCTCACACCCGACTGCTCTCCGCCATCACCAGACACAGCACTGAATAATATTGTGAAAGTAATTCGACCACAGGTCAGTCCTGCATGATTTCACTATAGCTATTTTGAAAAAGGGGTAATAGAAACGTGTTTAGTGATTTGTAGTCACCCTCCTGAACGTTCACTTGTTAAAACTGTGAAAACAGGAAGTTTCTTATCCCTTTGTGGACTGATTCTGTCAAGTGTTTAGTGAAATTGGAAGACTGGAAAAGAGGAGAGAAGAAGGGAACTGAGACCTTGCTGCTGTAGTAATAGAAACAGAAGTCACCAAGTGAAGTCCCGGATAATGAGTATCACTGTGATGTTCTGTCATGCCCTGGCGATCATTAAAGAAGATTTGGGGAATAGAGAGGGAGGGCAGGTAGACATTCAGATGCAGAGACTTTACCACTTGTACTCATGTGGCTAAAATCCTAAGTTTCCCAAAATGGTTGATATGGGTAAAATCTGTCTTGGCTATGTAAATCAGCTGTCTAAAGACCTCCCTCTCACTGCATGTGTCCGTTTACCCATGCGGGGGTGGGGTTTTATTCAGGTCTCCCTGCAGGAAATGCAGGTGACAGACTTTACAGTCACTCCAAAAAGTGTTGCTGTCAACCCTGAAAATATATAATTTACTAGGTGAATCAGGACTTAAACAATTCATCTGTTATTTTCACATGCACATAACAAGCAAAAACAAAAGGAAAAAGTAAAACTGGAAAAAGATTCCCAAGGTTTTTAACTCTTGAAGTCTTTCTCTCCATTCTCCTTTCCTCCTCAGTTCCTGGATGATCCTTAGAAGGACTTCTCTTTGTTGTTCTCCACAATTAAACATTTCTTTATCTGGGATCTGCATCAACACTTCACATACTCTGAGTGTGTGAAATACACCCCCCCCCCCCCAAAATGTCAAAAACTCTCTTGCCAAATAATCTTGCTAGATGTCCTCTCTCCCAGTATCTGCATTTGTGATATGCATGTCTGCTTTCGGCTGTAATCCTGTGTCCGCCAGCTGGTAATAAATCTTCAGCAGAAACCCTTTACATTGCCAGTTCTGTCCCCCAGATCCCTCACTTCTCATAGGTACTCTGCAGTCTCATCCTCAATGATCCTTACAGGTGAAAGGATGGACAAAACTTTCAGACCACCTCTATACTTGACCAGGGACTAAGTCATCACCCAAAGCCCTAGTGATTCAGGAGCTCAGCACCCCATCCAAGCCTCTGTGTACCCCCTTTCCCAAGATTTTGATAAACTCAACAATCCTGATCAGCTCAACACCACCTCTCCCAAAATAAATTGGGTAAAAATGCAAAATTGAGCAGTAGCATTTTATATTGAAAAGTTAGTTTCATAGATGTATAAAGTATATAATGAGAATTTCTAAAAGCTTTTCACCTGATTAAATGGGCTATTTGAGAACTGCCCCCTCCCACCTTTACCTGTGGGATGAAGGACGTGTTATATTTGCTTTAACTGCAGTTCCTCTCTTCTGAACTTCAGAAGTTACTGCTCTACTCTGTCTAATGGTTATTTATTTATTTATACATTCTTGTATTCCACTGTTATCCAAAAACAAATTTCGGTTCAAAGTGGCTTACAGTTTACATTTGGGTGGAGTTACATTAGTGTATTACATTTGTGACGTAGAGAGGTTGTCCATAGTTTATGTGGTTAGTTGTAGAGTGTTTTGAATAGGTAGGTTTTCATAGCTTTTCTGAACAGGAGATAATCAGTGATACGTCTAATGGCTTTTGGTATTGAGTTCCACCATTTGGAACCCAGGCAGCTGAATCCTGCTGTGTACATGGTTTTTTTGTAAGTTATGTTTCTGCAGTTGGGTAGGTGGAGAAGTAAGTAGCTTCTGGTTTCCGGGTTTGCATTTCTTAGAGATAGTTCGATCAGGTTTTGCATGTATTCTGGTGTCATTCTGAATAATATCTGGAAAATGAGGGTGTGGGCTTTGAGGATTAGTCTTGCCTTGATTGGCAGCCAGTGTAGTTGTTTGAGTAGTGGAGTTGCTCTTTCGTATTTTGACTTTTTAAATATTAGTCTCGCTGCCGTGTTTTGGATGGTTTGTACTGATTTTAGTGTGTTTTCCTTGCATCCTACGTATGCTGCATTGCAGTAGTCTAGGTGGGATAGTATCGTCGCTTTATCATTATGCTGAATTTTTTTCTGGGAAAGTAGTCTCTTATCCTTCTTAGTTTCCGTAGTGTTCTGAAACATGTTGATATTATCACTGATATTTGGTTTTCCAATGATAGATGTTTATCTAGGATGATTCCCAGTATTTTTAGTTGTGTTTCGATTTGGTATGTTTAATTGTTGATTGTGAATGTTTGGTAGGTTATGGGGTTGTGCGGGTTGTTTAGAACCAGGAATTTAGTTTAGTCCCTGTTTAATTTAAATTAGAATGTTGTTGCCCAGTTTTCCATGAGGTCCAGGCCTGTTTTGACTTTGTTCAGTATTTCAGTGATGCTGTTGTTAAAAGGTATGTAGATTGTTATATTGTTAGTGTATATGAATGGGTTAAAACCCTTGCTTCCAATTTTTTTCCAAGTGGTGTCATCATTATGTTGAACAGTATTGATGATATTTGAGATCCATGTGGTACCCCACTTTCTGGAATCCAGGAAGCTGAAAACTGATTGCACATCTTTACGATGTAAGATCTGGTTCTTAGGAAACCATTGAACCATGCCACGACTGCCCCGCATATTCCCATGTTGTCGAGTAGGGTCATAAGTGTTGTGTGGTCTACTAGATCGAACGCACTTGACGTGTTGAATTGTAGTAGTACAATGTTTTGTCCTCTGCTTATTAGTACATAAGTACATAGGTATTGCCATACTGGGAAAGACCAAAGGTCCATCAAGCCCAGCATCCTGTTTCCAACAGTGGCCAATCCAGGTCACAAATACCTGGCAAGATCCCAAAAAAGTACAAAACATTTTATACTGCTTATCCTAGAAATAGTGGATTTTCCCCAAGGCCATTTAATAATGGTCTATGAACTTTTCCTTTAGGAAGCCGTCCAAACCTTTTTTAAACTCCGCTAAGTTAACCGCCTTTACCACATTCTCTGGCAATGAATTCCAGAGTTTAATTACATGTTGACTGAAGAAATATTTTCTCTGGTTTGTTTTACATTTACTACTTAGTAGCTTCACTGCGTGCCCCCTAGTCCTAGTATTTTTGGAAAGTGTAAACAGATGCTTCACATCTACCCGTTCAACTCCACTCATTATTTTATAGACCTCTATTGTATCTCCCCTCAGCCATCTTTTCTCCAAGCTGAAGAACCCTAGCCCTAGCCGCTTTAGCCTTTCCTCATAGGGAAGTCGTCCCATCCCCTTTATCATTTTTGTTGCCGTTCTCTGCACCTTAGGCTTCTGAACTTGGTTATCAGGGTGGTTAGGACCGTCTCCATGCTGTGTTGTGGTCTGAAGCCTGATTGGGAGTTGTGGAGGATTGAGAATTGTGTCAGATATTCTGTTAGTTGCTGTGTTACTAGGCCCTCTGTTGTTTTGGTCAGTAGTAGGCCACTGGTCTGTAGTTTGTGATGCCGTTGATTTTGCTAGTTGTGTTTTAGGTATTGAGGTGAATACTATGTTTCCTTTGTCTGTTGGGAATCGCCCTTTTGTAAACATGTGTGTGATGTATTTGGTAAAGCATTCGATGAACCAGGCTGGTGGGTCCTTCATGATGTAGTTAGGATAGTTATCTAGTATGCATCGTGCGTGTGTGTATTTTGTTAGTAGTGATCTTATTGTGTCTGGTTTGGGTGTTTTTTGTTTCACATTCTTGTAGGAAGTCTATGATGGTTGTCTATGGTTTTGTTAAACATGATCTTGTCTTCGTTATTTTGTGTTCAAAATATTTTGCAAGCTCATCTGCCGTTGGTAGTGCTTCTGTTGATGTTAGGACATCGTGGGTTTTCAGTAAGTTGCTCATGAGCTCAAATAGTTTTTTCATGTTGCTCTTTTGTTATGCTGGGGCCCTTCCCTTTTAAACATCATTTAATACAAAGTTTCAATTATTTTGTTTTTTAAATGAACATAAATTATGTCAGGTTTTTGGGTCCTCGTAAGGAGCAGTTGAAGGCAGCAGTTAAATTAGCAGGCAAAACCAGATTTGCATCCTCACAACTGAGAACTAATGTGGGTCCCCCTGTAATTATAAGGGGAAAAGCTATCAACATGGGCTACCATTAAGACAGGTTATTTTACAACTAACTTGTACTATTTTAGCACAGATCCAATTTTATGCAATCAGACCTAGTTAACTGGGGTTAACAGTAAAATATGCTGTTTTAACAGTAGCCCACATTGATAACTTCCCCTTTACTAAAAAAAAAAAAAAAAAGAAAGAAATGTCCATAGAAATCGAAACCACTGATATATGTAATAAAAATGAGCCGAGTATAGGACAGTCAAGACATTGTGACATCACTGATGAGGTTGGCTGTTATTGGTAGAACGAGGCATTATGACATCACATATCAACTCCGGTTAACAGAGACTGAAACTCTTTATACTAAGGGGGAAAGTTATCAACATGGGCTACTGTTAAGACAGATTATTTTACAACTAACTTATGCTATTTTAGCACAGGTCCCTTTTTAGATCTACTTACTAAATAACTGGTATTAACAGTAAACTAATCTGTTTTAATGGTAGCCCACATTGGTAACTTCCCCTCTTAATTAAAGAAAAAAGAAATGTCTATAGAAATGGAAATCACTGCTCTATGTAATAAAAAATGAGCCAAGTATAGGACTATCTAGCCATTGTGACATCACTGAGGAGGTTGGCTCATTGGTGGAAAGAGACATTATGACATCACAATATCAGCTCTGGTTACCAGAGACTGAAACTCTTCATATTAAGGGGGGAAGTTATCAACATGAGATACCGTTAAGATAGCACAGATTAGTGATAAAATAACCCATTTTATGCAATGAGATCTACTTACTAATAACTGGGACTATCAGTAAAACAGTGGCGTAGCCACAGGTGGGCTGGGGCCCACCCAACAGTAGCACACGTTTAATGGTAGCTGGTGGGGATCCCATTCTCCGCCAGCTGAAGATTTTCCCCTGATGGTAATGAAAACGCTATTCTCCACGACACCGGCACCTGCGCATGCTCAGTTTTCAGCGCATGCCTGCTGCAGACTGCCAAGGTGGAAAGAAGTGTTTTCCCACCAGCTGAGATATTTTTTGGGTGGTAGGTGAAGGGGAGAACACTTGGGGCCCACCCACTTCTTGCCTAGGCCCACCTAAAATCTGTTGTCTGGCTACGCCCCTGCAGTAAAATAGCTCACATTGATAACTTCCCCCCTAAGTGTCTTAGTTCTACATGACATTAAATCACTGCTCCCATGATTGAGACCAATTTGATGTTTTCCTCTCTGGATCTTCTAAATTGGTGGTTCTCAAGCAAATCCTCAGGACACACCCAGCCTGTCAGGATTTCTGGATGTTCATTATGAATAATCATGAGATAGATCTGCATACACTGTCTTGTTCACATTCTTTGTGGGACACTGCTGGGTGTGCCCGAGGACAAGATTGAGAATATCTGTTTTAGATCAATGGCTAAAACCAGTTCAATTCTTCTATTAGTGTCATATGGTTCAGTAGTTTACCGATCCAGTCTGATTTAAAGCTCCAACCACTGAAATACAGTTAGTTCCCCAGTATTTCAAACTGAATTAACACTCCCATAAGTAAAAGTGGATCAGTTGTCCCAGAGTTTCAGTGGATCTCTGCTCCCACACTCAGACCTGCTGGATTAACACCGCCATGAGTAAAAGTGGATCATTCCTTCTGCATTTAAGCTTCTTTTTTCTATAATGCTGGTCTGGCCACTGCATTCAGCTGCTCCTCCCGGGGTCTGAACTCTGACATAATAAGTAAGTAAGCTTTCGTGATTTTATTTTTAGTTCGAATAATTTTTCTCAGCCCAAGCAACGAGTGTCTTTACAGTCGTCGTCTGAGGGGCAACGGATGAACCAGAGCCAGGAATTCTCTGAGGTCAGCTCATCAATGGGATATGGTAGCATCACCTCCAACAGCCCCGTCTGTTTCACTAAGCATTCCCTGGGCTCAGTGGACTTCATCGTAGAAGACAACGCTCTCACGGGTAAGACACCGCTCCGACTTTAGTTGGTGTGCCGTTAGAATAATTAAAAAAAAAGTCAGTCACAGAAATGTAATAATGAAGCAGGAGAGTGGTCCAGATTGGAGACATATTGGCGGGGGGGGGGGGGGGGGGCAGGGGAAGTGAGGAGGTGGAGTGGGTAGTGGGAGAGTTGGGGAGGGGGGTAGTGTTGATTGTATAGAGTTTTTGGTTGATGATTAATATCGCTTATTAATGCCATGGTCTTGTTCCTGTAAACTTCAGTTAAAAATTTAATAAAGAATTAAATAAAATAAAACAAAAATATCTCTCTCTCATGTAACATCATTACCAAATCTGAGATTACTGGTGTTAAAGGAATTTAGGGGTCCTTTTACTAAGCTGTGGTGAAAAGAGGGGGAGGGGGGGTCTTCACCCCCTCTCTTTACCATGGCAGTAAAAACTCCATTTTTTTTATTTTTTCTATTAATGGTCATGTGCTAATGTTGCTGTTGGTGTGTGTCTGTTTTTAAAAATTACCGCAGGAGCTGTAAAGGGCTCCTGCGTTATCCATGTACTAACCAGTTAGCATGTAGTAATGTAGATGAGCAAAATGGTTAGCAAAGGAATATGCAACTCTTTGCCCCTGATGCCTCCACAAAAAATACAGAAAATTATTTAGGGCCCCTTTTACAAAGCAGCCGTACCCATACTGCTGTTTAGCCATGTGTCATTTCGGCACTCAGGAGCCCGGAAGTAGGGCCTGCCCCCAGCCTCGTGCGCCATTTCCGGAGCTTACAAAATATTTTTTATTTTAGTGTTGGGGGCTTACCTGGCAGTAATTGGGGCCCCTACTGCCTTCTAAACAGGAGAAGGTAAGGGCACCCCTGGGAAATGGCCGCACAGGAAGTGGTTCACTTACCGCCCAGCCATTTCCTTTAAAAAAAAAGAAAAAGCCTTTTCACCGGCTGCAGTAAAAGGGGGCCTTGGTGTATGGTAAATCCATGCATTGATACTACCGCAGGGCTCTTTTTACCCGCAGCTTTGTAAAAGGGGCCCTTAGTTCGCTGTCAGCACGCACACATTCAAACAGTACCATGTGATGCTGTAGCGCGTCCTACAGTCGGCCATTTTTTGGTGTCTTAGGTGCACTTTAGCGCCTAACACGGCTCAGTAGAAGTTAGAAGCTGAATTGTGGCCAGTGACTGCGGTTAACAGTTTTGCCAGGGTGAGGTGCTGGAGGAGCTGAAGTTACCAAATGGATTTCTCTGCTGGAGATATTTGTATATGGAGAAGAGAAATCCGCGTGCTGTGGGGGTGAAGTCTGTAAATTGGCACCAAAAAAACCTGCTTAAATGCTATTCTATAAGTCAGGCCTAAAGTTAGACGCAGTTTATAGACTCGTGCTTATGTCGTGGAGATCGCATGTAAATTTAGGCTGGTCTGTTTGCATCAGTGAAAACATGGTGCAAATGCCCCCGCTTGAATTTATTTTCGGAACCCCCTTATTCCATAATTGTGCGCGTATCTCAAAACCACGCCCACGATCCACCCCGAACCGTCCAATACCCTCCCATTTACGTGCCCCCTTTTTCAGGACGCATGTAAAATTTGGGTGTGTTCATCTTAATTGATTCTAATTAGTGCCAAGAATTGCTTTTTTTAAGTCAATTACTGTTATTAATTGGCTCATTATTCAGTTAAATTTATGCGCACAATTTTTGGCAACTTTTATAAAGTTAGGGGATGTATGTGAATGAGAGAGAATCCCACAGGGATCCAGGGACATATCAGTTTGTGAGGGTCAATGAATTAAATCTTCCATTGAATTAAAACGGATTATGCTGTATCAGCACAGGAGAGGAGGCAGAGAAATAGTTACCGGGGGTCTCCCTTCTTTCTCATAATTTTTTATAGTAATCCACAACATTGTCTTGGAAAGGTGGGTGGGGGGGTTAAATCAAAGGTGGATTTTCAAAAGCACTGGTGGAGGTGACAGCAAGACCAGCCATGTATGTTCCTTTTTGTACAAGTCTGAATTGCTTTGAACAGATAATTTGACTGTCCCTGCACATTTCTGTTCTTCAGTTTCTCAGAGATACCCCTTGTGTAAATTGTTCCTCCAGGCCTGGTTTTCTTAAATCATATGTCCTGTATAACATAATCTAGGCCAGGTATATGCCCACCTATCTGCCCAACTTCTTCTTCACCTCTGGTATGTTTGCTGTCAGCTCCATAATCAATGCTCCTAGATCGCACTTCACTTTTCGGATATCCTCCTGCAGCCTTTGTGTATCCTCTTTGGTGATCTGATCTTCAGAGCCCAGTCTCGCCATCAGCCTCCCTCTCTGTGGTGCCATCTGCCGCCATGCTGCCAAGCATGCCTCTGGCGTCCTCCTTCAGCACAGCTGCTTTTTCCGTCACAATAAAGCAATGCTTTAGATCTTGCAGCTTTTTCCTTTGCTCCCCTGCATATGGCTCTGCTAATTCCTGATCACCTCTGTCTCCCAATGTAGCTGGATTTAGTAAATGTGTCAGAGAACGCAGCTCCTAACCCCACGGAAACTAATGCTAGTTCACTTGTAGCTCTGTTCTGCAAGGTAATTGCAATCAGACTGTATAGATTTAAGTTTGTGGAAGTTTTCCTTTCATATCTGCACTTAAAATTAGCATCCTCTCAATTGCTGTTAGAGTTCAGCTTATAAGTTTTATGAAAATAGGGATTAAAAAAAATATATATATATAGGTGACATTTATATGCCACATTATCCCAAACAACTTTTGCAATAAACAATATAGGATACATAACAGAGAACAATGCATAAGAAAGTAATTTGTTGTAAGAATCCAATTTTACAATACAGTATCATAAACATACTGGGATAACTATGGATGTTTAACATTTAGAAGATCTATTATGAATGAGAAATTGTACATGAAGCAAAGAGAAAGTTAATGGTAAATAGAGTAATAACCAATTCAGGTAATAATTCATTGTTTGAGATATGGTTGTTGTTTTTGAGGGTTTGTTTGAATAGGAACGATTTGAGGATTTTGCGGAATCTAGTACATTCCTGTATTTTTCTTATTTTGGGTGGGAAGGAGTTCCAGCATTTGGTTCCTAAGTAAGTGAAGTCTGCAGAGTGGACAGTTTTTTGTAGATCACTTTTTTGCAGTTTGGGAGGTGTGGTCTGAGATAGTTTCTTGCCTCATATTTAGTGTCTCTTTGAGGTAAGTTTATTAATGGTACCATATAGTCTGGAGCTGTGAGCCAGACTTTTAGGACCAGGGTGGAAATGAAAAAGCATAGAAATGAACCATTGTTAGATGAAACCCAATCATAGGAGCCGACTGTGTGGGTGCTTGAGCTCCCCTAATATTGAGAAAATTTCATGTATGTGTTCAGGGAGGGGTTATTTCCCTTGGGCTTAGCACCCTCAATAATTTTAGAAATGTTGGCTTCTGTGAACCCAGTTATTATTGTAGGAAAAATACCTGACTTGAGAATTTCTAACATGCGTAATTCCCATTTTGCAGATAATGATATTTCTGAAGAAGTCTTTCCTGAAGAGGAACTCTCAGGAGATTGCTGTATTCCCACTCACTTTGCTGGTCTGCTTCACGGGTCTTCTCCATCCTGTGAATCAGTTGAAGATCTCTTCCATGTCTACAGCAGATGCCAGTGGGACAGAGCCAGAGAAGAGCAGCAGGGATCGCAGCTCGGCTTTTCCCTGGATCCGCAGCAAGGAAGCACGGACATCGCTTCAGAGATCAGCGAGCTTGCAGCTGTGCATAGAACTGTATATCATACCACTCAGCCTCCAGCTCGCACAGAGAGAAAAGGCAGTGCGCAGTGTTGGCTAATTAATACCAGACAGCCTTGGCAACAAGTTCACACCCTGGGGATAGATCCCTCCGTGCCAAAAGCAATGCTCAACCTGAAGCTGTTGAAAGAGGTTTCCAAATCAGAGTCGGACCTTATCTCCTACCCCCTTGCCAAAAACAGAAATAGAGGCAACTCAAACAAATTCCGAGACCAAGAGGAGTGCTGTAGCCATCGATCGTCCTTTACTTTGGAATGGGAAGAAGTAAGTGGGGGCTTTGGCACACGAGCACTAAGAGAGAATCTCGGAGGGGAGCAGTGTAAATCCCGCAGGGAGGTCATAGCACACGCCACAACCCACGATAACAGACCACACAGAGCAGACGCTCCGACACTCCTTTTGTAGAACTTCAGGTTGTAGGGTTTATGTATTTTGCAGATGCTCAAGGTTCCACACTGGCCCAGCACAGTAATCTCGAGACAAGATAATAGGAGAGAACTGGGCATCGCAGGGGGTTGGAGGATTTAAGAGAGAAATGGGGGTCATCACGGGGTAGGGTGGAGGTCCTGCATTAATAGTCCACCCTAGACACTAGAAAACCTATTGTTTGTAATTAGAGAATGACACAGGGACAAAGTTTGTCCCCATCCTCGCCCTGACCCATGGGTTCTATCTCTGTCCCCGCCCCATCCCCACGGGCTCTGTCCTCATCTTCAGAAGCCTTAAACACTTATGATTTTATATTTAAAACAGCTGTGCAACTGCTGTTTATAAATCACAAACAGAAAACAAAAATAATAATGAGCAACTATAATAACCCTCTCCCACCACCACCCTTTACCCTTCCAACCCCAACAATAGGTAACTTCTACTACCCCAAGGAATCCTAATCCACCCTGTTAAAATGTCCAGGGGTACAAAATACAACCCGTTCTGCATGCCCTAGAGGGGAGAAATATGCCCTATGAAGCACTGTTATGATTTTTAATTTGTGGATTAATAATGTCATCAAGAGTCTCGGGATTCAGTCCAGCTCTCCTGTCTTCCACAGTCCTTCCTACAATCGAAGATGTCTTCTTAGAAGATGTGCTGGTAGCAGGATGTACAGGATCCCTCATGCAAATTTTGCTAGTTGTGGCCAGCGTGTTTGCTTGGTTTTCCAAAAAATCAAAATATCATCGCCTGCATCACTCAAACATAAATAACAGTCCAGTTCATCAACAGGCTTCAAAGTAGAAAATAACATGAGGGCAAAGTTTCTCCCCGTCCCCGCGGACTCTGTCCCCGTTCCTGTCCCTGCGGTCACTGCAGTTCCCCGTCCCCGTGCCATTCTCTAGTTTCTAATAATTGCCCGGGTCATTATTAAAAACAATATGGTAATTAAGTAATTGGCAAATAATTGGAGATGAATACCAGTAATTGCCATTAACAAGCACTTATGGGTGTTAATTTGCCATTGTGCGCGTGACATTCTTACACCCCTATTCTATAAATAGAGCGCCCAAATTCTCTCATGCGTGAACGCAAAGGAAGCGTGTATGTGGGAGGAGCATGGGAGTGTCAGGGGCGTTCTGACTATTCTTGTATGTTGCATTTACGCTTCAACTGCCACATTTAGGCTCCATCTTTTATGCCAGCAATAGTGGTCATGCCTAAGGTTTGGCCTGTAACTGCAACTTACACCGGTATTGTAGAAAAGATTTGGCGTGCAACGCTGTGGTTATAGAATATTAGCTTACTGCTTGGATTTTTGGCGTCTAATTTTTAGTGACCTTTATTGAATTTACCCTCTGGGGGCTAGAATCAGTGAATGGCACTCAAAATTCATTGCCCATATTCTATAGCAGGCGTTCTGGGATTGGCTCTCTTTACCGAATAGCGCATAGTGCCGGGATCTGCACTCAACTTTGAATATGAGGCGTTACACCAACTGAAACCAGGTGTAAATCCCAGCACATAAGTTGTGCACAGATCCGCACTATTCAATGATACTGTGCACATTTGAAAGGAACGCCCCCCCCTGACCCGCCTATGCCCCTCCCATGGCCACACCCCTTTTGCAGATCCATGCAGAAACACTTAGGTGCTATTCAGTAACTGAGCACATAAGTGTGTTTCCGCACAGATCTGCTGTTTCTGCCCCGTTTGGTAGAGAATGTGGTAAAAGCAGTTAGCTTAGCAGGGTTTAAAAAAGGTTTGGATCATTTCCTAAAAGAAAAGTCCATAAGCCATTATTAAGATGGACTTGGGGAAAATCCACTGCTTATTTCCAGGATAAGCAGCATAAAATCTGTTTTGCTGTTCTGAGATCTTGCCAGGTACTTGTGACCTGGATTGACCACTGTTGGAAACAGGATGCTGGGCTTGAGGGATCTTCAGTCTGTCCCAATTTGGCAATGCTTATGTTCTTAGGTTGGGCAAAGGTTGTGGGCAAGAGGAGAGCTTTGGGAATTTTGTGTGCCCCTCCGCTGAGAGGATGAATCTGAACTCACCACACTGAACTCGTGTCCTTTTCTAGGTTTAACTGCATCTGTTCGTCTTTTCTCCCTGCAGATTGATAAAATCATAAACTCCATAGATGCTGGAATAAGCAACACACTGGAAACCCCACATATATCAGGTAAGGGGCAGGTAATAACACTGTAAACGATAAAAAAAAGGCAGGTGGAAAATTATTCTCCAGCTTCTGGAAGGCAATAAATTCAGCAGAAAGAAATGTGCAGCTATTAATCTCCAGGAGGTTTGCACCTGGGGTGAAACAGAAGAATACAAGACATTTCACACAATTTTTCCTGCCGAAGTTTATGTGCAAATTTTCTCCTCCAACAATTACTTATCCCTGTTCTGCAGGGGAGGTTTTTTTTTATTTTTTTTGGGGGGGGGGGGGGGGGGGGACTTGGTAAGGCTGCCACTGTCACTCACTGAAATTATCATGATTAGTTTCCTGGCTACAGACTTTTCAATTAATAGCATAGCAATGTAGTCAATGACAGCAGATAAAGATAAATATGATTCATCTAGTCTGCCCAGATATGGCTAGACTTGTAGCTGCTGCTCTCTGCTGTTTACACCCCTCTATACCTTTAAATTAGGGTTGTACCTGCAGCTCTGTGTAAGTTACACCCCTCCATGCTTTTGTTTAGGGATTGTGCAAATTGAGCACACAAAGTCCATAGTGCACAAGTGAAAATGGGTGTTGACCTAAGAGAGAGATGGGCTGGGCAGGGGTGTGCATGGCATGTATGTTCATGGGTTAAGGAATATTGTCAGTTACACGCCTGACAGCAATTAGACGCAATCGCTTACACTAGGCATTGAGCTAGCATAACTGCTCGCAGCTAAAGTTCAGCTCATAACTGCGGACATATGAACTATTCTATAATGGTCATTATGCACATCAGTGATGTAGCCATGGGTGGGTCGGAGCCCACCCAATTTGGGCTCAGGCCTGCCCGAAATTTCATCTCCTTTAGTGTGGTTGGCGGGAATCCCCAAGCCCCACCAGCCGAAGACCTCCTTCCTGTCAAATGAGCTTACTTCTTGGTTGCCATCAACAATGTCCCTGAGCCGGTGCTGCCAGCCACAGGTCCCTCCACCGTTCGCATGCTTAGTTTTCGCGTGGTGTCTGGAAGCAGCAGTTCGGGGACAGTGTTGGTGGCCGACCAAGAAGTAAACTCGTTTGGCGGAAAGGAGGTCTTCGACTGGTGGAGCTTGGGGATCCCCACTAGCACAGGTATTTAATTTAATTTGGGAGGGAGGGGAAGCAGAAGTTACATTTGGGTTTTGCTTTGAGCAGGGGGGTGGGCACAACATTTTTGGCCCACGCACTTTGATCTTGGGCCGCCCTAAATCAGCTGTCTGGCTACGCTACTGGAATGCATAATTGCCATTGTGGAATTTCCGCTTCGGGTTCATCGTCCCTGATGCCTAACTTTACACAACCTATAGAGAATTATCCCCAAGGTGTCTGAAGAGTGACCTGAGATCCACAGGTGCTTCATGTCTACACCAGAATTAGCTAATTGTGGCTCAGTCCATAGCCTCCATCAACCACTTGAACTGGTGACGTGAGTGTCATGATGCTGGAAGGAGCAGCAGATCATCCAGAGCTCTGATTGCTTTGCAGTTGCTGTGTGTTGCCAATCAGGAGGGTTTGGACCTAGACTCCAGATTTCCTTAATGAAAGGTGGGTCCAAGCAAGTCAAGTTACGTAATGGAAGTTTGATATGACAGAAACAGTTAAATATCTCAGGCCAGTGCTAGACATGACGGTGCCCAGGGCAGATGCTAGGGAGGGGCCCCAAAGCTTCTTTGCAGATTGTCCCTCTTTCAAGTTTAGGCAGCTTTGGGGCCCCCAGTGACATGGGGGCCCAGGGCAATTACCCCTAACTCCGACCCTGCACAGGCCTTTTTCAATGGAAAGAAGGCCCTGGAATGAGGTTGAAATGAGGTAGACTCATGAAACATTTCCTTACAGAGAGGCTGGTGGATGCACAACCTCACAGTGGGAAAGTAGAGACTAGGACAGTATCAGAATTCAAGAAAGCCAGGGAAAAGCAAAGAGGATCTCTGAGGGGACAAAAGGCGTTGTAGAGGCTCCACTGTTGGTTTAGATGGGCTACTCACGGGGAAATTCTATGCAAAAAATGTTTTAATTCTGTGCAAAATTTGAAAATTCTGCACACAATATTTCAAAATTCTGAAAAATTCTGCTTAGTTTATTTGTAGTGCTTTTGTGTCTTTCCTCCCCTGCTGCTTCATCACTCTCCACCCTGCACATACATACTCTTTCTCTCCCCCCCCCCCCCCGACCCAACACAATATCCCTGCTTCTCCTTCTTCCCTCTCAGGCACCTCCCTCACTTTTCCTTTACCACCCCTTCTACATACCCTCCACCTCTTATTCTTTCTCCTTCTTTCAGGCACACACCCCAGGCGTTCATTGTTCCCCCCCCCCGCCCACCATACACACCCTCAAGGTTGATCCTACACACCAGAGGCAGACCCTTCCCCACCCTTACAGCACACATTCAAGCTTGCTCTCCCACCCCCTTGTAGGACGACCAGCCTGCTGCTCCATAAAACTCTACTCCCCTTGGTACATACTTTACTGAGTTTATTTATTTAGTTATTTAAAATATTTATTATCCTCACAATCCAGAAGTACTTGGCAAGAAACAAATCAACATACAATAAAATATAATCCAAAAATAAAAATAAAACATATCACAACACAACAAAACACTTACATACAGAAAATATACTCACTAGACCATAAATATAATGCTCTCCAAAGATCTCCCTGCCCCAACCATGTGGCAAGAGGGGGAGGAGGAGGTGAACAGCTCCACATCATGCCTTGTCCTCTTCTGTGGCCCTGGGCCTGACTGTTCATTTGAACTGTGGGGGGCTCTATACAGCTGTGATCTTTCTGAAGGAGGAGGGCAGGGCTCCCGAGAGACTGGGCCGGGCCCGGGGCAAGGCCGTCCCTGGGACCCTGCCTCTGCCGCGGCCCCCCCCCCCCCGAGGTCGTCGTCATTGCCGCCCCCCTCCGTCCACCACCGGGCCCGGCCCCCCTGAATTCAAATCATAGCGCCTCACCTCGACCTCGCACCATGTGAAAGAAGCGCAGCAGCGGCAGTCTGCAGATCGCCTCCCTTCGGGCCTTCCCTCCCTGTGTCCCGCCCTTGCGCAAGTAACATCAGACGAGAGCGGGACAAAGGGAGGGAAGGCCCGAAGGGAGGCGATCTGCAGACTGCCGCTGCTGCGCTTCTTTCACATGGTGCGAGGTCGAGGTGAGGCGCTATGATTTGAATTCAGGGGGGCCCGGCCCGATGGTGGATGGAGGGGGGCGGGTGGAGGGGACTGCGGCGCTGGGCCCCCCTTGGAGGCCCAGGCCAGGGGAATTTTGTCCCCCCTGCCCCTCCTCTCGGCGGCCCTAAAGGAGGGAGAGGAATTGAGGAGGGCTACTAATGTCCGTGTCTTCACAGAATTCTGCAAAGCAAGCGCAGAAGCCTGCATAGGTGGGAAACTCAGTGCAGGTGGAGAATTCAGTGCATGTGGGGAATTTTGCATGGGTGGGGAATTGGGGAATTCAGTGCATTTGGGTAGAGAGGTGTGGTAGCCGTGTTAGTCCACTTTTAAAGGTAATCAATAGAAATAAAACAAAATAAAACATGGAAAAGAAAATAAGTTGATACCTTTTTTATTGGATATAACTTAATACATTTCTTGATTAGCCTTTGAAGGTTGCCCTTCTTCGTCAGATTGGAAATAAGCAAATGTTGGTAGATGACAGTATATATGAGTGAAACATCAAAGCATTTCAATGACAGTCTCACAAGATGGGGGTGGATAGGTGAGAGTCAGGGAGACAGGAAGGTGACAGAGCAATACAATTTCCAAAGCAATACAATTTTATGCTTTATAATGCATTTGGGGAATTCAGTGCAGGTGAGGATTTCTGCAGAGTTGGGGAATTCTGTGTTTGGGGGAGGGGGGAAATTCTGTGTAGGTGGGGCATTCTGCACGTGGGAATTTGGTGCAGGTGGGAAATTCAGTGCAGGTGGTGAATTTTGCACAGTTGGGGAATTCTGCGCAGGTTCGGAATTTGGGAAATCCTGCTCAGGTGGGGAATTCAGTGCAGCTGAAGTTTTCTATGCAGGAAGGGGAATTCTGTGCAAAATATGTTGAGCAGATGTGCAGAATTCCCCAAGGAGTAATGGGAATTTTGGATAGGCCACGTGCTCTTTTCCTGTTTCTCTGTTTCAGTGCAAGGGCAGAGGAGCCATAATCACTTTGTGTAGCAGACAGCTCCCATCATCTGTTGTGAACCATCCTTGGTCAGCTTGGACACGCTCATCACTCAGGGCTGGGCCAGAGAAGTGAAATGGTTTTAAATATTTAGGTCAGAATGTTTTGCACACACAGTTTCAGAAAATGCCAGTGCGCAAATGCTGGCGTAGAAGGAAGAGACAGTTGGAGCAGGAACAAAAAGGCCAGATGGCCTACAGTCATGTGCTTAGAACAAACGCACTAATAAGTACGGTACCGAGGCCAGAATGGTCAGAAGGATTAGTGTGGGGGGAGGCTGGACAGATTGCTACAAGGTTAGTGAAACTGAGTTACACTACAAGCAAATACCAGAATGACACTTGGAACAGCACTGGTTTAAGAGAAAGCAGCAGAAAGGCTTGGCAGACTGCAGCAATACAATATAATAGACATTTATATCCCGTTCTTTCCCAGGAAGAGCTCTGTGCGGTTACACCGTATCACAAATAAAATTTCCTGAAGAGATTGTCATGGCCCTGCCATGATTCCTGTCCCTACTCTCCTGTCGCACTTACCGCTCCAGTACTGTTCCCCTCCTCCAGTTGAGCGCCATCCTCATAAGCTGCTCACACATGCCACAGCCCTCAGTTTGTAGGGCTAGCAGCAGGAATCCGAGCAGACGCACCGGGAGTGACATCACGGGCATGGGTGCATTTATGGAAGGCCCAGGCCCTTCTCCAGCACCTTTGCAACGATGTCTTCTGGTTCCACCTAGCCTGTCTTGTCTGCTGTTCCTGCCTTGCCTGCCTCTTGTTCCTCCAACTGAATCAGGGCAAAACAAAAGTTCTTTGGTTTTCTAATTGTATGGAAGATATTCCTCTTAATTTAACTGTGCCTAATGGAATAGTTTTAAATGTGGAAAAAGAATCTAGGGTCTTGGGTGTCATCTTGGACTACTCGTTAACTTTTGAAGC
The DNA here is from genome assembly GCF_901765095.1 of Microcaecilia unicolor. Lineage (NCBI taxonomy): Eukaryota > Metazoa > Chordata > Amphibia > Gymnophiona > Siphonopidae > Microcaecilia > Microcaecilia unicolor. The sequence goes on from NC_044039.1 coordinate 738,438, forward strand.
CGAGATCAATCAAGTTTGGAAAACATCTTTTTTCTATTTGTGTTACCTGAGATTGATAAGGCCTTATTTTCGGAAGTTTCAGTTTGTTCTGCTGGTCCAGATAAATTCATTGTATGAATAGTATGTTGTTAGCTAAATTACATATGGCAATATAGTTGACTTTCCGATTATGAAAATGTGATAATGATTCTAGTTATTTGAAAGAACTGTTAATTCAACTTTTTTCTCACTGCTTTTATAATTCTGTTCGAGTTTGAAAGCTTACTATTGAAATATCCCATTTTTTAAGAATATACGATTCAAGTGTCAGCTTGGTTCTGTGTTTTCTTTTCAAGCTATCACTGTGTGGAATAATTTACCAGGTTTAATTCGCCTACAATTAAATTATATTCAATTGCTTAAGAAGCTGAAAACTTTCTTATTTGATAAATTTTATGGCTAATTTAATGTTTTTATTTCTGTTATTCCTCACTTTATTGTGAGCTCTTGAATTGTAAACCACCTGGAACCTTCTGTTGGGATAGGTGTGGTATATGAGATGTGACTTAGATTAGATTAGATTGTCTCCAGTTCCTGCCTTGCTGAGCCCTTGCCTTGTCTCCTGCCTAGCCGAGTCCTGCCTTTCCAGCCTTGCCCAGCTTTGCCTGTCTTCAGTCTTGCTGAGCCTGCCTTGTCTCCTGCCTTGCTGAGCCTGCCTTGTCTCCAAGTTCCAAGTCCTGCTTTGTTTCTGAGTTCCAATGTTGCCTTGCCTTGTTTCCTAGTCCCAGCCCTGTCTGTCTTGTCTCTTGCTCCAGTCTTGTCTTGTCCTCCTCCATCGCCAGGTGAGATACAATGGTTTTAGAAATTGCAACTGGGATATAAAACATGTGTCCTCTACAGGTTTCATGTGTATAAGGTTAACTAGAGTTAACGGGGTGCTCCAGCTCTCCTTCCAATTGCCTGCAGTAAATTTAGCCTGCCCCTGGATCCCCTCTGAAATTAAATGCGTTAGCACAGCTACATTGTAAAGACGAATGTCTGGAAGACCTAGTCCTCCTTGTGTCTTTCTAAAATTAATTTTGAGTATGCAATCCTAGCCCCTCTGTTATGCCATATTAAGGACTTGATAACACTGGAACATTGGGATAGTCTGTAAAGGGTAAAGTAGTTTTGGCAATAAAATCATCTTGATCAAAGCCACTCGGCCCATCAGAGGCAAGGGGAGGTCATTCCACCTTTGATGTAACTTCCTGATGTTGTCTGTATGATCTAAAAGGTTACATTTATACATGACTTGGGAACTTGTGGTAAGAAAAATGCCCAGGTAACGCATTGACTTTTTTTAGTGGGGAAATGGGTAGAGTTGCATGCCATGGCTCAGGTTTGGGGCCCAACAGTTTCAAAAGCTCCAATTTATTGCAGTTTACTCGTAACCCTGAAATGCTCCCAAACTCTTGCATGATCCATAAGGCCAAACCCAGGTGATGAGGAGCATATTCCAGGTAGAGAAGGATGTCATCTGCGAAAAGGCTGATCTTGATTTCATATCCTGCTACTAACATACCCTTTATGGTTGCACATTGCCTAATTCTAACTGCCAGGGGTTGTATAGCTAATAAGGAAAGAAGAGGTGAGAGTGGGCATCCCTGTTGGGTACCGAATGTGTCAGTAAGGTGTCCATTAACTAGTAGTTGGGCCTGTAGCGACTCGTAGAGGACCTTCAGCCAGTAGCTGCTTAAGCAACTGCCCTATTGGCTGTGTGAGGGAACAAGGAAGTCTCTGCAACCTTTCTGAGGTACTGAGGAGAAAGGAGAGATTGGACTATATGTGTATTTCTTCCTGCAAGGTAGGTCGGGGCAGACCTAGCACATGCGCACATGGGTTATATAATACCGGCAGTTAGGCGCAAACATTTTCACCGGCATTTGCGCTCCTGTAGACATGTGCGTGCAGTGGGAGTAGCCATTTTCCATTTGTCAGTGTCCAAAACATCAAGACAGGTGAGGAGGGAACTTGCATGTCTGTGTTGCACTTTGACATGCAGAAGGGTTGTTCAGAATACAGATGTGTAGGTGCAATACAGACATGTAGGAGTGGAGGAGTGGCCTAGTGGTTAGAGTGGTGGACTTTAGTCCTGGGGAACTGAGGAACTGAGTTCAATTCCCACTTCAGGCACAGGCAGCTCCTTGTGACTCTGGGCAAGTCACTTAACCCTCCATTGCCCCATGTAAGCCGCATTGAGCCTGCCATGAGTGGGAAAGCGCAGGGTACAAATGTAACAAAAATAAAATAGATACTATTGGAGATTCTACATGGAATGTTGCTACTATTGGAGATTCTACATGGAATGTTGCTATTCCACTAGCAACATTCCATGTAGAAGCCTACGCGGCCACATTGGTGATCTGCAAGGGCCGACTTCTACATGGAATGTTGCTAGTGGAATAGCAACATTCCATGTAGAATCTCAAATAGCAGCAACAGTGGAGGAGTGGCCTAGTGGTTAGGGTGGTGGACTTTGGACTGAGTTTGATTCCCACTTCAGGCACAGGCAGCTCCTTGTGACTCTCGGCAACTCACTTAACCCTTCCATTGCCCCATGTAAGCCGCATCGAGCCTGCCATGAGTGGGAAAGCGCGGGGTACAAATGTAACAAAAATAAAACCCATAGGGTATGGCCTGCCATTTTAGAAATCTGCTCTTCTAAATGCTCCTAATTATGCTGCAGAGGTCACAATCTTTTTGTACTGTCAATTCTGAGGGAGGAAAACACTGGGGAAATAAGGGGGGAAACTCGGGGCCGGCGGCGGCGGGGGGGGGGGGGGGCAACATTTCCCAGGGCTCAGCCTCCAAGGCAGGCCTGGCACCCACCCGGTGCTAAACGGGGAAGAACCACCACAAAGGTGGAGGTACACTAGGATCCTACGCAGGAAAAAGCACAGAGTAGGAAAAGTAGCTCTTCCAAGAAACCGGAGCAGACATATGTTGAAAATCAAACCTTTATTCCAAGAAAAACACCGACACACTTGACTCTGACTCGACACAGCTGTGTTTCGGCGCAGAAATGCGCCTTCATCAGGAGTCTTATAAAAAATGGCTGGTTGCGTAAATTCAGTTATCTGTTATGTGATGATGTTGTATCAAATATGGCTATCGTCCTTAGAATGGATGTAAGTTGATAAAAAGATGGGAATCAGACTGGTGTCGATGTGTTCTATATCTGAAAAATGGATAATCCGGGTCACTGCTAGAAGACTGTTGTCATCTCTCTCTCTCTCTCTCTCTCTCTTTCTCTCTTTCCACCGGTCAGTCTCCCATCTCAGAGCTCTCAGCAGACACCGCCCGGTGCTAGCATGGTTCTTCTGCTCTTATGTGCGCTGCAGAGCAGAGTTATCCCGCTATTGCGTTAACTCTGCTCTGCCGGCCACTGGTCCTTCTTCCTGCCGCGTCCCGCCTCTTGTGTGAAGTACTCCGTTTAGATGCAGCAGGATGAAGGACCTATGCAGCGGAGCAGGAGAGGAGACAAGTAAGTAGGCCTGGGGGGGAGGGCTGGGCAGTGTTTGTCCCGGGCCCGGCTTTGTCTCTCGGCAGCCCTGGGGAAACTACCCTTAATGTCTCCTGTAAAGCTCTGACCAAATCAAACACTGTGACAAAACCTATATGTACCTGGAAGCAGCTGTAAATCCCAACAGTGATCTGTGATCAGCATTGCTGAATAATGTAACAGTATTATTGAGTTAAGGTCAGCAAACTTTCTTAGTACAATTGGACTTGTTGGCTGCTTTTGCCAACTTGAGTCATGATTTTCTGTTAAGGCTGAGTGAAACGAGGCTCTTGTTCTTAAGTGGTTTTAAGACTATTTACATAATAGAGATTTTCTTCCTTTTAGCAACCAAATTGGGGTCCTTTAGGGCTCCCCTTATCCCCAATTCTTTGCAATGTGTATCAAGAGCTATATGATGTAGGTGTTAAATTCTACTCTTAAGTTGACTACAACATACTTAGATAATCTCGATCTAACTTATTTTCTATTAAATGGAGACTTTGTATTGATAAATAATTGGATTACCTTGCATAAACTAAAGTTGAATCTACTAAAACCAAATTACTCTTCAGTGCTAAGCCTCTTTCAAAACCAATTATATTAGAAGTATCTATTCCATTTTAGCCTGTTATAAAAATCCTAAGAGTATATCTGGATTCAGCTGTCATCATGGATCCACATATTGACTCAGTCATGAAAAAAAGTTTGTTTTTTAAACTATGTCAACTTTGATTGATTAGATCCTATTTTTATGAAGCTTACTTTAGAATCATTGTACAAGCTCATATCCGATCACACTTAGACTACTGTAATGCTCTTTATTTGGCTCAGTGTCTCGAATACAACTGTAGTGAAATATTGCTGTTAACTTGTATGTAAGGGCTTTAACTACGACAGAACCTCTCCATTGTGAAAACAGCTAGAATAGTTTAAATTGCATTGCTTTGTTTTTAAAGTTTTGCATGGCTTTACACATTCTTATATGTCATCTTTGCTACTTCTCGCCCTTAGTAAGAGATTCTTATGTTCAGCTGAGAAATCTGTGGTAATGTTCCCCTCTGCAAAGAATGTTCATTCCAACAGATTATTTGAAAATTATTTTGTTATCAACCTGCAGCAGCATGGAATAATCCTTCTACTGGGATTAGAAATACCGATTCTTGGTTACATTTAGGTAATCTCTTGAAATTCCGATTCCACTTACTGTTATTTATGTTATTTGGTACTTAACGATAAGTAAATGCTCTGCAGTATTTTGTATTGATGTTTGTGAGTTCAATTTTGTTGTGCTTTGTATTAATATAGGATTAGATGTTATGTTCTGTTATTTTTTATTTTTCTTAATTTTATGTTAGGGACCAGTTATATTCCAGCAGTTTTATGTTTAATTCTTTGTGTTTTATGATGTACTGTATTCATTTTATTATTCTTTAATTGTCTGCTTTGAAGTTTATGAGATTTAGCAGGATATAAATCATTGTTTAAGTAAATTAAATAATCAGAGGGTGACTTCCAGAGTAGGGAGTGTACTACTTTGTCCCAAACACAGGCCAATATGCAAGAAAGATCGGAATTCTTGCTTTGACCTCAGGGAAAGATTCTGGGACAGCAAAGAAGCTTAAGAGAGTGGAGTTCAGGTAAGTCCCTAGAATCAAAGCGAGGCTGGAAGGGGGAGGGACACCCATATGCACCTTGGGAAAAAGCCTTCACCCAGGGAGAAGGAGGGCAGTCTGGAACCATTTTCCCTGAACAGCCTGAAGAGAGTATGGAAATAGCAATTCTTGAAGAATCTAGGAATCGGCTGTTGTCTGATTCTGAATATATGGACTGCACTGATGCAGGAGGTCTTTTCGTACCACAAGGTATGAAAATTTAAAGAGATTAGACTGACTCCCAGCTGTGGATAAGGATTTACTTGTTGGGGACAGCTATGTGGGCAGGGGATAGTGCCTAGTGGGTGAGGAAAACTATCCCAAGGGGAGGTGCTATCAGGGGTCTCAGGGCTACTCAAAGTGAGAAAGACCCCAAACCATGATAAGGACTGAGAGGAGTATAATGTGCCCCACCAGAGTAAGGTCTTTATTTTTATACTAGTAAAAAAGGCCCGTTTCGAAACACTATGAAACGGGCGCTAGCAAGGTAAATTCCCACCCATCCTCCCTTCTTTCACTCCCGAGTTCCATACCCCTCCCCTCCCTCCCGAGTTCCATACCCCTCTCCCTCCCTTCCTTCCTTCCTTTCTGAGTTGCAGAACTCCCTCCCTCCCGAGTTGCAGACCCCCCTCCCTCCCAGTTCAAGGGCCCCACCCGAAGCACATCCACACACCCAGCCACACATATGTCCCTCCCTCCCAGTTCAAGGACCGTCAAGCCCCTACCACTGCGTTCCAGACTACCCCCTCCCTCACATTCAAACCCCCCCTCCGCTTTAATGTCCCCTGCACCCCCCTACTGCGACCCTTTGCACACCACCCTTTCCTCCGAAATACCTCCCCTGAAGCCGTCGCGTACCTCTTCTGAGCTGACGGATCAAGTTCTGTTCTTTCTCTGCTGTGGGGCGTGGCTTCATGATTGAGCATCTGTTGAAGTCTATGTGCATACGTCTGACATCAGACGCACGCTCAGAAACTTCCACTGATGCTCAATCATGAAGCCACGCCCTGCAGCCAAGAACAGAACTTCGGATCCGTCAGCTCAGCAGAGGTACGCGACGGCTTTGTTGATGCGCCGAGCAGGGGGGGGGGGGGTTGTTGCGCCACTCCCTGCCACTTGCTCTGAAGTGGCAGGGAGTGGCGCAGTGACAGCTGTTTCCCAGGCAGGGGGAGGAGTAGGGAAACACGCTCCGCGTGTTTCCCTACTCCTCCTCTTGCCTTGGAATCAGCTGAGAATGTGGGCAGAGCTATTATGATGCCTACTAACACCTCAGGCTTTAGGCTTCACTGCAAGGCTGCTGGCTTCAGAATGTTGGAGATGCTTTTTATTATATAGGATGTTTGGATGAGAATGGTAGAGCTCTGGGAAGCTCTGGACTGAGCTGGGTACTAGAGGATTAGATGACATTTTTCCTATTGCCTTATTTGCATATACTATGTGTGTTACTCAAACCCATAGATTATAAGGATTTTTGAGAGTAATCCAGACCAGAGTTGACATTATAGACTAATGCAAACTTCATCCACAATTCCACAGCATGTCTGGTGCTGTAATTTATGGGCCTGTTTGTTCACCCTAAGTGTGAAGGATACCAAGAATCAGGAGCTTTCAGGGAAGGAAGTGGTTTTTAATCATAAGCTCAATAGGGCAACTGGTGGTCAAGGACCCTACTCTGTAAGAAAAGGACTCTATACTTGTTTTGGAATGCCAAGCAGCCCAGGGGATCACCATGTGGACCCTTCCCATTGGCAGATAATCTCTAACCTGTTGCAGTGTGCATTTCTCTTCTAAAATGCAGATTTTGGTGCCACCTAGTTCTGCCCAAACCATGCTGCTGTAGTGTACATTTATATCTAAATCCTGGTTTTTTAAAATTAGGTTCTATGCTTGTTTTCAGAGAATTCATTTGAATTCCAAGATTTACACATGTAAACAATAGGGCCATTGTGTAAAAATATGCATAATCTTGTAATGTACTTAGTTTTTGCGCTTGGATACCTGTGTGCAATTTCATAAATCATTTTTACACACAGGAGCAGGGTGTGTGGAAGGAGCCTGTTCTAGGTGGAACTTAGGTGCCTCTTTGCCATCATGCAATTTTAGTGTAGTGTAACCAGATATATCTGTGTGTAAATGGTGCTTTGGAGCAATTTTTTTGCATTGAAATGTTGCAGATACATATGTGGATTATTGTAAAGTGACATGTGTAAATGATAGTCTTGCCCGGTTATCCATGTGTATGGCCCAGCCATCAAATATGCCCTATGTAAGTTAACTGTGATGTACAGAGTAGCATTTACATACAATTTTGGCATTTATGTCTACACAATTGTGTGTATATGGCATTGTTTTAAATATGCATGTAATAGACACTTGTTTTCTACAATTGCCTCTTTAAAAATGCCTTTCAAAATTTCCCCCAGATGTCTACAACCTGTGTATTCTAACCTTCTCTTTTACGATGGTCCATACCTGGCCGTCCCCTGGTCTGTTTTTCTTATTATTTGTCTGGGTCCCTTTCTCTGTGCTTTTCTCTGTTCCTGTTTTTATTATTTTTTTCTATTTTGTTATGTTAATGAAAGGTGTTATACCAAAATATGTAATAAACACAGAGGAGGGAGTTGGAGATAGCTGGGGTCTACGTCACTGAAAGAGGAAAGGAAATCTTGCAGAATGAATGGGCCGTATTGCCCTCCTCTGTTTCTATGGTATCAGCGTCAACCATCAGCAGAAGGGAAAGAGAGTTTGTATGTCTTTAGCATCAGTCAAAATATCAAAGAATGTCTGCTTCCTGCCATGAATGCAGTCATTTGATGCTGCATAGAAGGGTCACATCTATGCCTTTATTGCTATTGCATACATTATGTACTGCAGAATATGTGAGGCAGGATGCTGTCTTAGTGGAAGGTAATGCTAGGACTAAATCATCGGAGACACAAAAAACACAGCAGAGAGGAGAACTAAGTATCAGTATGCCGAAACATAAGATCAGAATGCCATAATGGGTTAGACCAAAGGTGGAGGAGTGGCCCTGTATGTGAAAACCAATATCAAAGTGGTGAAATGCGGGGAACCTGGGAAAAGAAGATGGAACCTGTATTCACACGGGTGTTATCTACAGATCTCCAGCACAAATGGAGAAGCTGGACAAGGATTAGATATTCTACAGTTATATTCCACCAGTTCTATGTTTAATTCTTTATGTTTTATGATGTACTGTATATATTTTATTATTCTTTATTTGTCTGATTTTTTGTTTTAGAATTGCTACCTGCTTTGAAGTTTATGAGATATTCATAAGCTTGGTATGAAAGGGAGGCAATATTGTTGGGAGATTTCAACTTGCCTGATTTGCACTGGAATGTCCCGTCGGCAGAATCGGAGAGAGTGGATGCCTGTCAAAGTGCCTTGCTCAGACAAATGGTGATGGAACCCATGAGGGAGGGATAACTCTGGATCTAGTGCTCACAAATGGAGATGCCAGAGGTGATCTGGGAAATTATTGACTGGTGAACCTGATGTTGGTGCTGGGCAACATGGTAATCACAGAGCATATTCAAAAGCATAGATTTAATGAGACAAAGCCAACATGGATTTAGTGAAGGGAAAACTTGCCTCACCAATCTAGTACATTTCTTTGAAAGGGTGAACAAACATGTGGATAAAGGTGAGCCGGTTGATATTGTGTATCTGGATTTTCAAATGGCATTTGACAAAGTACCTCATGAGGAACTCCAGAGGAAATTGGAGAGTCATGGGATAGGAGGTAGTGTTCTATTGTGGATAAAAACTGGTTAAAAGATAGAAAATAGTTAAATGGTCAGTATTCTCAATGGAGAAGGATAGTTTGTGGGTTTCCCCAGGGGTCTGTGCTGGGACTGCTGCTTTTTAACATATTTATAAATGACCTAGAGATGGCAGTAACTAGTAATTAAATTTGCTGATGACACAAAGTTATTCAAAGTCGTTAAATCGAGGGAGGATTGTGAAAAATTACAAGTGGACCTTACGAGACTGGGAGACTGGGCGTCTAAATGGCTGATGACATTTAATGTAAGCAAGTGCAAAGTAATGCATGTGGGAAAGAGGAACCCGAATTATAGCTACGTGATGCAGGGTTCCACATTAGGAGTCACCAATCAGGAAAGGGATCTAGGTGTCGTTGTTGATGATATGTTGAAACCCTCTGGTCAGTGTGTGGCGGCGGCTAAGAAAGCAAATAGAATGTTAGGTATTATTAGGAAAGGAATGGAAAACAAAAGTGAGAATGTTATAATGCCTTTGTATCTCTCCATGGTGTGATGCAACTCAAATATCGTGTGCAATTCTGGTCACCACATCTCAAGATACAGTGGAATTAAAAAAAGGTACAGAGAAGGGCAATGAAAATGATAAAGGGGATGGGACGACTTCCCTATGAGGAAAGGCTAAAGTGGCTAGGGCTCTTCAGGTTGGAAAAGAGACGGCTGAGGGGAGATATGATGGAGAGCTATAAAATAATGAGTGGAATGGAACAGGTGGATATGAATCACTTGTTTACTTTTTCCAAAAATACCAGGACTAGGGGGCATGCAATGAAGCTACAAAGTAGTAAGTTTAAAACAAATTGGAGAAAATATTTCTTCACTCAACATGTAATTAAATTCTGGAATTCATTGCCAGAGAATGTAGTACAAACAGTTAGCTTAGCAGGGTTTAAAAAAGGTTTGGCTAGCTTCCTAAAAGAAAAGTCCATAAGCCATTATTAAGATGGACCTGGGGAATATCTACTGCTTATTTCTGGGATAAGCAGCATAAAATGTATTGTACTATTGTGGGGTCTTGCCAGGTTCTTGTGACATGGATTGGCCACTGTTGGAAACAGGATGCTGGGCTTGATGGACCTTTGGTCTGTCCCAGTATGGCAATACTTATGTACAATGTCCGTGTGGGTGCTCACCTAGTTAATAGTAATCATCACACAATATGGTTTGATATAAAAGCAGAATGCGGACACACAAAACTCATAGTACTGGATTTCAGATGTACTGATTCTGGTAAAATGGAGGAATACCTGAAGAAGAAGCTGATGGCAGGGTTAGACATTGCAGAAGTGGAAGCACAGTGGTATAAGCTGAAAACTACTATAAATATGGCAAGTGATCTTTACACAAAGAAAGTAAATAAAAAGAAGATAAACAGGAAGCCTATATGTTTCTCCAAACAAGTGGCTGAAAAAATAAGGGCAAAAGAGGCTTCATTCAAGAAATACAGAAGAAAGCAACGAGATGATCACAAGAAGATTAAACTTAAGCAAAGAGGCTAGCGAAAGTACAGGTGGAAAAATGGCTAAAGATGCAAAAAGAGGTGACGACCTTTTTCAGATATATTGGGAAAAGGAGAAAAGATATTAATGGAATTGTAAGACTGATAGATTCTTAGAACAGCTATGTGGAGAGTGATGAGGATAAAGCGAATGTGCTAAACAAATACTCTTCAGTTTTCACTGAAGAAAATCCTGGAGAAGGACCACGATCTGCTACCGAGGGAATACCTGGGAATGGAGTTGATATCGTGCTGTCCACAGAACAAAGTGTTTATAAGCAGCTTGAAAATCTGAAAGTGGACAATCTGAAAGTTGAAAATCTGAAAGTGGGATGACATTCATCCCAGATTACTGAGGGGGCTCAGAGAAGTCATGGCAGGACTTCTTAAGGATTTATTCAATAGATCTTTAGAGACGGGAGAGGTTCCACAGGATTGGAGATGAGCTGATGTGGTCCCTATTCAGAAAAGGGAACAAGCAGGAAACTACAGGCTGGTAAGCCTCATGTCGGTGATAGGAAAAATAACAGAGTTGCTGCTGAAGGAAAGGATAGTTGACTTTCTAGAAGCCAACAGGTTGCAGGATCCGAGGCAACATGGCTTTACCAAAGGAAAATCCTGCCAAACGAATCTGATTGACTTCTTTGACTGGATGACCGAAGAACATGCACTAGATGTAATCTACTTGGATTTCAGCAAAGCCTTTGATACAGTCCCTCACAGAAGACTGATGGATAAGCTGAGAGGGCTGAACTTAGGACCCAAAATGGTGAACTGGATTGGAAACTGGTTGACCGACAGGCTACAGAGGGTGGTGGTAAATGGAATGCGCTCAGAGGAAAGGAAGATAGCAAATAGAGTGGCTACCCTAAAGGGAGTAGTAACCATGAGAAGGGATTTCCAAATGGAAGAATGGTCAAAGGTCTGGCAGTTAAAATTTAATGCAAAGAAGTGCAGAGTGATGCACTCGGGGTGCAGAAATCTAAAAGAGATGTACCAGATAGGAGGAGAGAACTTGGTAAGCTCGACTCAGGAGAGGGACCTGGGGGTGATGGTGTCCGAGGATCTCACAATGACGAAACAATGCAACAAGGCGGTGGCTGCAGCCAGAAGGATGCTAAACTGCATAGAGAGGGGTACAACCAGCAGAAGAAAGGAGGTGTTGATGCCCCTGTACAAGTCATTGGTGAGGCCCCACTTGGAGTATTGTGTTCAGTTTTGGAGCTTGTATCTTGCTAAGAATTTAAAAAACGACTTGAAGCGGTTCAGAGAAAAGCGACAAAAATGGTATGGGATTTGCGTAGCAAGACGTACGAGGAGAGACTGGCTGACCTGAACATGTATGCCCTGGAGGAAAGGAGAAACTGGGATGATATGATACAGATGTTCAAATATTTGAAAGGCATAAATCCACAAACATACCTTTTCCAGAGATGGAAAAGTAGTAGAACTAGAGGACAAGATTTGAGGTTAAAAGGGGGCTGATTCAGGAATAATGTCAGGAAGTATTTTTTCACTGAGAGGGTGCTAGGTACCTGGAATTCCCTTCCGCGGGAGGTGGTGGAGATGAAAATGGTAATGGAATTCAAAAATGCATGGGATAAACACAAAGGAATCCTATTTTGGAAGGAATGAAGCCAAAGAAACTTAGTGGGGATTAGGTAGCAACACCACTAATTGGAAAGCAAAGCCAGTGCCGGGCAAGATTTCTACGTTCTGTGCCCGAATTATGGCTGAATAGATTTGGATGGGCTGCAGTGGAGCTTTGACAACTTCAGAAATTGAGAACAAGGACAATGCCAGGCAGACTTCTATAGTCTGTGCCCTGAAAATGGCAGGGACAAATCAAGATCAGGTATACATATGAAGAATCACATCATATCATATGTAATGAGTTTATCTTGTTGGGCAGACAGGATGAACCGTATAGGTTGTTATCTGTTTCCATCTACTGTGTTACTTATGCATTAACCCGATATCCTGTCTTTGAGAGTGGCCAGTCCAGGTCACAAATACCAGGCAGAATCTCAAAGAAGAGATCCCAATCCCCTTCAACAATACCCAAGGATAAGCAGTGGCTTTTCCAAGTCTACATGATTAATAATGATTTATGGACTTTTCCTCCAGGAACAAGACTAACCCCTTTCTAAAATTAGCTTTATCAGAGGCCTTGACAACATCCTCTAGCAACAAATTCTACACTTAATTCTACACTGACTGAACAAATACTTTCTCCAGTTTGATTTTATTGTGCTACCTTAGTTACATCTTAGCACTGTTTGAAAGAGTAAACCATCATCATCTATTTACCCATTCCATCCCACTCGTGATTTTATTGACCTCTTCTCCTTTCAGCAGTCTTTTCTATAAGTTGAATAACTCAAACATGTTTAGCCTCTCTTCACAGGAAAGCTGTTCCATCCCTTCATCATATTTAATTTAATTTAGTTTAATTTTTGGCATTTATAATCTGTTCAACAATCAAGTTCTAGGCAGAGAACAATCCAAGTTAAAGAGATAGCATTATACAATAAAATACTCTAGTATAAAATCAAACTTGTAATAGTCAATATGATGTAGTACAGTATTGACCTACGCACAGAGTTATTCAAAACACTTTAGCATACAATCAGGCTAATGTTATCAGGCATAATGTAGCCCAGTAACCTTACAAAAACATCAGTAGCTATTTATTTGCCAGAAGCAATGCAACCTTCAGCTGAGGACCTAACTAGACAGTTTGTAGACAAGGTTAAATGAATAAGACAATCTTTACCTGACGTGGATTTACCAATCTCATCAGGAAATGAACATCCAAACGGTTTGCTCGTTGATCAACTGTGGACTTCATTTTATCCTGTTGATGAAGATACAGTATTTTCAAAGTTTCACATAAATATTGTTTCCATTATGTAGTTTCCCACTATTCCAGAACCTGTGGGATAGTTGTGGGAAGGACTAATGGAAAGAAAATGATCAGGTAAGATCGAATTTCTTCTTACTTGATTGCTGTCTGTCTTATTTACTACATGATATTCCAGCAGAACTGGTTAGTTGGTTAACCATATTAGTGAATAATTTTTTAAATGAGAGAAATTTTCTGTCTACTTTGGGAAACATAATTCTAACTCCAATTCCAAAATCGGAGGGGACAGACCTAGCTGTTGTATCTAATTTTCGTCCAGTAGCTAGTATACCTTGGATGGTAAAGCTACTGGAGTCTATTGTAGTGTCTCAGGTTACGTTTTATTTAGATTCTTTTCTGTGTGTACATGACTCTCAGTGTGGCTTTAAGTGGATGCATAGCACAGAATCATTAGTTTTGACATTGGTTTCTAAAGTTAAATATTTTTTGAGCGAAGGGATTCAATCAGCTTTGTTATGGTTTGATGTGTTGGGTGCATTCGATATAGTGGATCACACCATACTGCTGAGTAGAATGAGTGAACTTATTTGTTTATTTAGATTTTGCTCACACCTTTTTCAGTAGTAGATGAAGGTGAGTTACATTTAGGTACTCTGGATATTTACCAAGACCAATGCGATACATCTTGACCGCTGTTTTCCCTATGCTAGAGTTTAATGCTGTGCACATTAATGGAAATAAAAATGAAGTAAGACAATAACAATCTAGCCCAACATAACAATCAAAACAATATTAGTAAGAAAAATTAAACCCGGATGAATAAAAACGTTTTCAGTATGTTATAAAACATAAAATAATTTTGTTCAACTCGAATCATTAATGGAAGTGAATTCCATTTGGGGATAATAATAACTGAGAAAATAGTGTTAATTATCCTCATAAGGTACATGCCACTAAAGAAAGGAAGGCAAAGGATCATCTGGTCCCGCAGTCATCTAGAATGACCAAACAGTGTTTTGGAAACCATCCTAATTAGTAGTTGAGATGTAAGATCATGAATAATTTGAAACAACAAACAGAATGCCTTGAACAGGATACGTTTGACCAGTGGAAGCCAAAGTAATTTTAACCTGTGGTAAACTTACTCTAAAAATAATTCTTAAGGCGGTATTCTGAATGAGCTGAAGCTTTTTAAGATACTTTTTAAGATAGTTAGAACATATGATTCCGTCATAACCAAACTCTGTAAACCACATTGAGCCTGCAAATAGGTGGGAAAATGTGGGATACTCATACTACCCCTCTCCTCAAGACCCTTCACTGGCTCCCCATCCGTTTTCGCATCCTGTTCAAACTTCTTCTACTAACCTATAAATGTACTCACTTTGCTGCTCCCCAGTATCTCTCCACACTCGTCCTTCCCTACACCCCTTCCCGTGCACTCCGCTCCATGGATAAATCCTTCTTATCTGTTCCCTTCTCCACTACTGCCAACTCCAGACTTCGCGCCTTCTGTCTCGCTGCACCCTACGCCTGGAATAAACTTCCTGAGCCCCTACGTCTTGCCCCATCCTTGGCCACCTTTAAATCTAGACTGAAAGCCCACCTCTTTAACATTGCTTTTGACTCATAACCACTTGTAACCACTCACCTCCACCTACTCTCCTCTCTTCCTTCCCATTCACATTAATTTGATTTGATTTGCTTACTTTATTTATTTTTTGTCTATTAGATTGTAAGCTCTTTGAGCAGGGACTGTCTTTCTTCTATGTTTGTGCAGCGCTGCGTACGCCTTGTAGCGCTATAGAAATGCTAAATAGTAGTAGTAGTAGTCTCTTGTAATCAGAGGTGATATTGTGATGTCATAATGCCTCAGGCCACCAATAAGAGCCAACCTCATCAGTGATGTCACAATGGCTTGATTGTCCTATACTTGGCTCACTTTTATTACATAGCTCTTTGAGCAGGGACTGTCTTTCTTCTATGTTTGTGCAGCGCTGCGTACGCCTTGTAGCGCTATAGAAATGCTAAATAGTAGTAGTAGTAGTAATAATAATAATAATACCCCAAATGGAGTACATTGCAGTAGTCCATATGAGATAATATCATCATCTGGACTAAGACTGAAAAAGCTTCCTGAGTGAAAAATGACTGAATCAGGGGCGTAGCCAGACACCCAATTTTGGGTGGGCCTGGGCCAAAGATAGGTGGGCAGAACTCCACCCTGTCCCACGAGTGATTTAGTCCCTCCCTCTCTCACCTGCATGCGATATGGTCCCTCAGACACCCCTCCTTCCCTGCATACCTTTTAAATAGCAGATTTTCACTGGCAGCGAACAGCAACTAATACGCACTGCTCATGTTGGCTCCACAGCCTTCTCTCTGATGCAACTTCCTGTTTCCACATAGGCAGGAATACATCAAAGGGGAGGCTGTGGGGCTGGTGTGAACAGTATGTGTCAGTCGCTGCTCTCTCCAGGCCAAGATCTTCTATTTACAAGGTATTCAGGAGGCACAGTTGTTGGGAGTTTTTGACTGGTGGGGCTTGGGGATCCCTGCCAGTCACATCATAGGTGTGCTGCCACTGGGTGGGCCTAAACTCAAATTGGGTGGGCTATGCCACTGGACTGAATTATTTATTCTGCGGTTCCCCAGGACCTCTCAAAGCCAATGCCAATATCACTCAGCCTGGGATATCAGGGACTGTTTTGAATTGGCTTAGAGGATTTCTTAAAAACAGACAACATTGTGTGAAGAAGAAGGACTCCTGTATATTTAGGGCTCCTTTTACTAAGCGGTGGTAAACCCAATGCGGATTTACCGCTCGCTAAACAGGAAGGTACCACCAGGCTACTGCAGCAGCCCGGCTGTACTTCCCACTCTTAGCAAGCCATCATATCCAGCACTATTAAAACTTTTTTATTTTTATAGTGCCGGAGTGTACCCAACGGTAATCAGGCAGTGCCGCTTGCTGCCCGGTTAGCGCCACAGCCCCTACCGCCACCTCAATGGGTGGCGGTAAGGGCTCCCTCCCCCCCCCCCCCCCCCCCCGAAATGGCTGTGTGACAAGTGCTTTACTGACTGCACGGCCATTTCCTACTGGAAAGAGAGACTTCCCTGTTACCCACTGTGGTAAAAAGGGGGCCTTGGCGCGCGTGAAAAACAGACGCTGACGCCAGCGCAGGCTCCCTTTTGCCGCAGTTTGGTGAAAGAGGCCCTTAGTTAGTTGGAGTCCAGATTATGGAGTACCTCAGGGTTCCCTGCTTTTGCCAATTTTATTTAATGTTTTTATGAGTTCTTCGTTTCTCAGTTCATCAGATATTCTTATGCCGATAACATTTTTATTTGAGTTCCAATGACTTCTGATTTAGTTAATTCACAAATTATGATATTAGATTGCATCAAAAAAAGTCCAATTATGGTATGTTATGTTCTGCAAAAATTCTGTTCTGCAAATACCTGCACAGTTCAATGCGGAATCCAAGAGTTACGATCTCAGAAGCTGACACAATCTAATTAAGGGCCAATCAGCATTTATTAAAACTTGATACTGCTAAGAGAAAGATTTTATTATTTAGTAACACTCTATCAAATATTACTACTACTACTACTTGACATTTCTAAAGCGCTACTAGGGTTACGCAGCGCTGTACAATTTAACATAGAAGGACAGTCCCTGCTCAAAGGAGCTTACAATCTAAAGGACAAATGTACAGTCAGTCAAATAGGGGCAGTCTAGATTTCCTGAAAGGTATAAAGGTTAGGTGCCGAAAGCAACATTGAAGAGGTGGGCTTTGAGCAAGGATTTGAAGATGGGTAGGGAGGGGGCTTGGCGTAAGGGCTCAGGAAGTTTATTCCAAGCATAGGGTGAGGCGAGGCAGAAAGGGCGGAGCCTGGAGTTGGCGGTGGTGGAGAAGGGTACTGAGAGGAGGGATTTGTCCTGTGAGCGGAGGTTACGGGTGGGAACGTAAGGGGAGATGAGGGTAGAGAGGTAATGAGGGGCTGCAGACTGAGTGCATATATTCCTTCTCATATCTCATTGAAGACAGGTGAACAAATTGTTTTAAACATCTTCGTGGGCTTTAAGTTTCATTTTGGATACTCAGCTGACTTTAGAACCTCAGGTGAATTATTATGAGCAAGATTATCTCTTTTAAATTGCACCAATTAAGAGCAATTAGATCTTCTTTTTCTTGAACATTATCAAATACTAGTTCAGACAATGGTTATATCCCAAATTGTTTATTGTAATTATTTGTACGTAGGTTTACATAGGGAACTCTATAACAGGCTGCAGCAAAACTGATACTTGGCCGAAGGAACTTTGACCATGCAACTCTGCTGGTGAAAGATTTGCACTGATTGCTAGTTCGAGCACGTATTGAGTTTAAGGGTTGCCTGTCTGGTATTTAAAATTGTACATGGTTTTTGTCCACTCTCTCACATTCAACTTATAACTATACCTGCCGCCTGGACATCTTGTCAAATTGGATTTACACTTATACTGACTGGGCTTCTCTTCCATCAGACTTGTTTACTACAAAAGTTTTCATGATAGCTTGTTTATTTATCAATCTAACAAAATTTGGAACTCTATTCCTATTCAAATACAGATGTCAACAGATTATTTACTTTTTCGAGAAGCCTTAAAACCATATCTTTTTAAATTGTGATTTTATGTTATGATTTTGTATATTCAGTTTCTCTGTTCCCCGCTTAGATTCATTGCTGATACATTTGGGATATAAATACTGAAAATGGAATAGAATCGTTTGTGTTGCCCTTCTCTGCAGTTCTGGGCAATCACAACGACACACAGTAGTGACAATGCGGTGATAACACAGGCCAATAGAGAAGAATCGTTCTCTGTGCCTTTCTCAATAATTCCTAACATTCTGTTTGGTTTTTTTTTAATTACTGCTGCTCGTTGCATTGAGGATTTCATTGACTCTGAGATCCTTTTCCTGGTTAGTGATTCCTGATATGGAACCCAGGATCCTGTATCCATAGTTAGGATTATATGGGCTATAACATGGGCTGTCACAAATCTGCTACGTTGCCTGTTTTTGCACGTTAAACTATGAATGGATGGAGGGTGGTTGTGAAAGCATTAGTGAGCTAGTGCATTATGGGTAGAGCAGAGTTAACGCAGGAGCACTTACTTCATCCTAAATAGGAGGTTCTGATTCCACGTGAAACGGGAGAGGGGGCTACACAATAACCTGATGTTAACACATGACTTGCAATAAAAAATAGGGAAAATGCCCCTTCTTGATGCTACGTTAGTTCTGGACTTGCTGCATGTTAAAAATTTGCCTTTTTTTTTTTGTTACATTTGTACCCTGCGCTTTCCCACTCATGGCAGGCTCAATGCGGCTTACATGGGGCAATGGAGGGTTAAGTGACTTGCCCAGAGTCACAAGGAGCTGCCTGCGCCTGAAGTGGGAATTGAACTCAGTTCCTCAGGACCAAAGTCCACCACCCTAACCACTAGGCCACTCCTCCACTGTTGCTACTATTTGAGATTCTACATGGAATGTTTTCTATTCCACTAGCAACATTCCATGTAGAAGTCGGCCCTTGCAGATCACCAATGTGGCCGCGCAGGCTTCTGCTTCTGTGAGTCTGACATCCTGCACGTACGTGCAGGATGTCAGACTCACAGAAACAGAAGCCTGCGCAGCCTTCTAAATGGAATGTTGCAAGTGGAATAGCAACATTCCATGTAGAATCTCCAATAGTAGCAACAGAATCTCCAGTAGTAGCAACATTCCATGTAGAATCTCCAATAGTAGCAACATTCCATGTAGAATCTCCAATAGTAGCAACAGAATCTCCAGTAGTAGCAACATTCCATGTAGAATCTCCAATAGTATCTATTTTATTTTTGTTACATTTGTACCCTGCGCTTTCCCACTCATGGCAGGCTCAATGCGGCTTACATGGGGCAATGGAGGGTTAAGTGACTTGTCCAGAGTCACAAGGAGCTGCCTGTGCCTGAAGTGGGAATCGAACTCAGTTCCTCAGTTCCCCAGGACCAAAGTCCACCACCCTAACCACTAGGCCACTCCTCCACTGTTGCTACTATTTGAGATTCTACATGGAATGTTTTCTATTCCACTAGCAACATTCCATGTAGAAGTCGGCCCTTGCAGATCACCAATGTGGCCGCGCAGGCTTCTGCTTCTGTGAGTCTGACATCCTGCACGTACGTGCAGGATGTCAGACTCACAGAAACAGAAGCCTGCGCAGCCTTCTAAATGGAATGTTGCAAGTGGAATAGCAACATTCCATGTAGAATCTCCAATAGTAGCAACATTCCATGTAGAATCTCCAATAGTAGCAACAGAATCTCCAGTAGTAGCAACATTCCATGTAGAATCTCCAATAGTAGCAACATTCCATGTAGAATCTCCAATAGTAGCAACAGAATCTCCAGTAGTAGCAACATTCCATGTAGAATCTCCAATAGTATCTATTTTATTTTTGTTACATTTGTACCCTGCGCTTTCCCACTCATGGCAGGCTCAATGCGGCTTACATGGGGCAATGGAGGGTTAAGTGACTTGTCCAGAGTCACAAGGAGCTGCCTGTGCCTGAAGTGGGAATCGAACTCAGTTCCTCAGTTCCCCAGGACCAAAGTCCACCACCCTAACCACTAGGCCACTCCTCCACTGTTGCTACTATTTGAGATTCTACATGGAATGTTTTCTATTCCACTAGCAACATTCCATGTAGAAGTCGGCCCTTGCAGATCACCAATGTGGCCGCGCAGGCTTCTGCTTCTGTGAGTCTGACATCCTGCACGTACGTGCAGGATGTCAGACTCACAGAAACAGAAGCCTGCGCAGCCTTCTAAATGGAATGTTGCAAGTGGAATAGCAACATTCCATGTAGAATCTCCAATAGTAGCAACATTCCATGTAGAATCTCCAATAGTAGCAACAGAATCTCCAATAGTAGCAACATTCCATGTAGAATCTCCAATAGTAGCAACAGAATCTCCAGTAGTAGCAACATTCCATGTAGAATCTCCAATAGTATCTATTTTATTTTTGTTACATTTGTACCCTGCGCTTTCCCACTCATGGCAGGCTCAATGCGGCTTACATGGGGCAATGGAGGGTTAAGTGACTTGTCCAGAGTCACAAGGAGCTGCCTGTGCCTGAAGTGGGAATCGAACTCAGTTCCTCAGTTCCCCAGGACCAAAGTCCACCACCCTAACCACTAGGCCACTCCTCCACTGTTGCTACTATTTGAGATTCTACATGGAATGTTTTCTATTCCACTAGCAACATTCCATGTAGAAGTCGGCCCTTGCAGATCACCAATGTGGCCGCGCAGGCTTCTGCTTCTGTGAGTCTGACATCCTGCACGTACGTGCAGGATGTCAGACTCACAGAAACAGAAGCCTGCGCAGCCTTCTAAATGGAATGTTGCAAGTGGAATAGCAACATTCCATGTAGAATCTCCAATAGTAGCAACATTCCATGTAGATTCTCCAATAGTAGCAACAGAATCTCCAGTAGTAGCAACATTCCATGTAGAATCTCCAATAGTAGCAACATTCCATGTAGAATCTCCAATAGTAGCAACAGAATCTCCAGTAGTAGCAACATTCCATGTAGAATCTCCAATAGTATCTATTTTATTTTTGTTACATTTGTACCCTGCGCTTTCCCACTCATGGCAGGCTCAATGCGGCTTACATGGGGCAATGGAGGGTTAAGTGACTTGTCCAGAGTCACAAGGAGCTGCCTGTGCCTGAAGTGGGAATCGAACTCAGTTCCTCAGTTCCCCAGGACCAAAGTCCACCACCCTAACCACTAGGCCACTCCTCCACTGTTGCTACTATTTGAGATTCTACATGGAATGTTTTCTATTCCACTAGCAACATTCCATGTAGAAGTCGGCCCTTGCAGATCACCAATGTGGCCGCGCAGGCTTCTGCTTCTGTGAGTCTGACATCCTGCACGTACGTGCAGGATGTCAGACTCACAGAAACAGAAGCCTGCGCAGCCTTCTAAATGGAATGTTGCAAGTGGAATAGCAACATTCCATGTAGAATCTCCAATAGTAGCAACATTCCATGTAGAATCTCCAATAGTAGCAACAGAATCTCCAGTAGTAGCAACATTCCATGTAGAATCTCCAATAGTAGCAACATTCCATGTAGAATCTCCAATAGTAGCAACAGAATCTCCAGTAGTAGCAACATTCCATGTAGAATCTCCAATAGTATCTATTTTATTTTTGTTACATTTGTACCCTGCGCTTTCCCACTCATGGCAGGCTCAATGCGGCTTACATGGGGCAATGGAGGGTTAAGTGACTTGTCCAGAGTCACAAGGAGCTGCCTGTGCCTGAAGTGGGAATCGAACTCAGTTCCTCAGTTCCCCAGGACCAAAGTCCACCACCCTAACCACTAGGCCACTCCTCCACTGTTGCTACTATTTGAGATTCTACATGGAATGTTTTCTATTCCACTAGCAACATTCCATGTAGAAGTCGGCCCTTGCAGATCACCAATGTGGCCGCGCAGGCTTCTGCTTCTGTGAGTCTGACATCCTGCACGTACGTGCAGGATGTCAGACTCACAGAAACAGAAGCCTGCGCAGCCTTCTAAATGGAATGTTGCAAGTGGAATAGCAACATTCCATGTAGAATCTCCAATAGTAGCAACATTCCATGTAGAATCTCCAATAGTAGCAACAGAATCTCCAGTAGTAGCAACATTCCATGTAGAATCTCCAATAGTAGCAACATTCCATGTAGAATCTCCAATAGTAGCAACAGAATCTCCAGTAGTAGCAACATTCCATGTAGAATCTCCAATATAATCTATTTTATTTTTGTTACATTTGTACCCTGCGCTTTCCCACTCATGGCAGGCTCAATGCGGCTTACATGGGGCAATGGAGGGTTAAGTGACTTGTCCAGAGTCACAAGGAGCTGCCTGTGCCTGAAGTGGGAATCGAACTCAGTTCCTCAGTTCCCCAGGACCAAAGTCCACCACCCTAACCACTAGGCCACTCCTCCACTGTTGCTACTATTTGAGATTCTACATGGAATGTTTTCTATTCCACTAGCAACATTCCATGTAGAAGTCGGCCCTTGCAGATCACCAATGTGGCCGCGCAGGCTTCTGCTTCTGTGAGTCTGACATCCTGCACGTACGTGCAGGATGTCAGACTCACAGAAACAGAAGCCTGCGCAGCCTTCTAAATGGAATGTTGCAAGTGGAATAGCAACATTCCATGTAGAATCTCCAATAGTAGCAACATTCCATGTAGAATCTCCAATAGTAGCAACAGAATCTCCAGTAGTAGCAACATTCCATGTAGAATCTCCAATAGTATCTATTTTATTTTTGTTACATTTGTACCCTGCGCTTTCCCACTCATGGCAGGCTCAATGCGGCTTACATGGGGCAATGGAGGGTTAAGTGACTTGTCCAGAGTCACAAGGAGCTGCCTGTGCCTGAAGTGGGAATCGAACTCAGTTCCTCAGTTCCCCAGGACCAAAGTCCACCACCCTAACCACTAGGCCACTCCTCCACTGTTGCTACTATTTGAGATTCTACATGGAATGTTTTCTATTCCACTAGCAACATTCCATGTAGAAGTCGGCCCTTGCAGATCACCAATGTGGCCGCGCAGGCTTCTGCTTCTGTGAGTCTGACATCCTGCACGTACGTGCAGGATGTCAGACTCACAGAAACAGAAGCCTGCGCAGCCTTCTAAATGGAATGTTGCAAGTGGAATAGCAACATTCCATGTAGAATCTCCAATAGTAGCAACATTCCATGTAGAATCTCCAATAGTAGCAACAGAATCTCCAGTAGTAGCAACATTCCATGTAGAATCTCCAATAGTATCTATTTTATTTTTGTTACATTTGTACCCTGCGCTTTCCCACTCATGGCAGGCTCAATGCGGCTTACATGGGGCAATGGAGGGTTAAGTGACTTGCCCATAGTCACAAGGAGCTGCCTGTGCCTGAAGTGGGAATCGATCTCAGTTCCTCAGGACCGGAGTCCACCACCCTAACCACTAGGCCACTCCTCAACTCTAATGCATTAAGCCCAAAACTGAACCCATTTTGATAGAAGGGCCCCTGTTTTCCTCATGGGCCCCATTTTGTACTTCTCCACATTAAACTTTGTCTGCTGTTTAGATGCTCAGAGGTGTCTTTTCAAAGCACTTAGACTTACAAAGTTATCCATTAATTTATGGAACTTTTTAAGTCTAAGTGCTTTGAAAATGAGCCCCTCAGTCTTCTAATCTCACAAGATTATTTGCAATTTTAACAACTCTGAATAATTTTGTGTCATCTGCCTATTTGATCATATGGAAAACTGACCATTTCTTCCTACTCGTTTCTTATCTCTTAAGCAGTTCCCAAACCATTTTTCTCAGAACTGCCATCAGGCTCATTGGGTCATCCCTGGAGCCTTTATAACATTTCATGTATGGGCACCACAGACAGGTATGGATGGAGGCGCTATTTAAGCAACCATAGGGTGCAGTCTGTGTCCCAGGGGCGTAGCTACGGGTGGGCCTGGTCGGGCCCAGGCCCATCCAATCTCGGCTCAGGCCTGCCCACCCAGTTTTAAGCGCGGTTGAATTAAAGCGCTAGGGACTGTCTTTCTTCTATGTTTGTGCAGCGCTGCATACGCCTTGTAGCGCTATAGAAATGCTAAATAGTAGTAGTAGTAGTAGTAAAGCGCACAGAGCAAAGCCAAAGCAGCAGCCTTTCACTAATTCATTTCTACCGTCATCGCGCCGCAGCTGGCTCAGCTGATCTCCCAGTCTCACCTACCTTTTGGGCAGACTCGGCATGGCAGTGAGTCGACTCGGCACTGAATAAACATGGTCGCAGCTCTGGACTTCGTGGTGACCTCCAGCATGTGTGACATCCTCCTCCTTCTCAGCTCCCTGTGTGCTGATGACTCATGTTCCATCCCGCGCGCTCAGCCTCGTTCTTGCAGCTCGTCATCTTCTCAACAGGCTAAAAAATAGCTGGATGCTCAGCTGCAGGCGCCGGGAGTCGGGACCACGCGGCACTGTCTGCTCCTCCTCCCCCTCCTGGGCCCGGATCGCAGTATCCAGATGGAAAGGCTGGTGCCACTTGGGTGTGTAGCAGCAGGCGCGACTTCTTAGCTCTCTTACATTGTGCCTTAGTGCAGTAGCATTCCCCAGCGTCCCAGTAGTGCCCCACGGTGGGCCACAACACACTCGTGCCTGAGTCAGATACAGGAACCAGGTTGTTCTGCACCACGTGGCAGTTGCAACTTTACTGCAAGCAGCTGCCCAGCACTGCAGGGAATAAAATTTGAAATACTTTTTTTAACATGTAGTTGTTGTTTTTTTGTACCCAAAATGCTGGCTGGTGGTGGTGGGATTCTGGGTGGGGTAAGCACTTCACTTTCTGATGTTATTCTTCAAGTACTTGCTGAATTTTCAAATGCTGCTGGACAGACAAAACTAGATTCCCTATTTCTTCTGCATCAGATAGAGACAAAGACATTCTTATTTCTGGCAGTTACATTTGGGAAATTATTTGAAAGCAGTGATTTTGCCACGAACGGACTACAAGAGTGCCATGTTGTCTGTTACAGATTGCATTAATCTTATAGAGTGTCTACAAGAAGCTTTTGTTCAATTTAGGGAGAACACATCAAATGACTTAGATGAAGTTCTTAAGTTAACAGAGGATCTCATGGAGAAATATGATATTGAAAAGTGGGATGTTTCTTCCTCTCGAAAGACAAAGCTACCTATAAAGTTTGGTGATTCGTTGTTTTTTTTTTTCCATTTTGGGTAAATCTTCTTCTGTTCAAAGCAATGAAGACTTGAGACATATGTGGAATGAGATAATTGACTGCCAGCTAAGTGAACTGAATACTCGTTTTCAAGATGATGCTCATGGAATGATGACTGCTTCTACTGCCTGTATGCCAACATCTGAGGCCTTTGGTCGAAGAGTCCACTGCCCCCGTGCACTTTATATGGCATTACCATAGAGGAAGCTGAATTAACAGTGTTTGTTCAGCCTCTAAAATGCAAAGTACCAGAAGGTATAAATTTTCCATCTTTAATCGAAGTACTAGACAACTGCAATATGGACATTTCCCCAAATGTCAATGCCCTTTCAAGAGTACTTATCACTCTGCTCATATCAACTTGCCTTGTGGAACGACTGTTTTCAACTGTAAACAGGATCAAAACGGCATCAAGAGCCTCAATGCTCACCAGTCGTCTCCATAATCTCTCACTGTTATCATTTGAAAGAGAACTCTGTGATTCATTCGACTATGACAGAATTATTGATATATTCAAAACCAAAAGACGGCGCCTCATTCTTTAGTGAGCATAGTTTCACAACTTAATTTGCTAGATACTATTATACAGCTTTGGAATTGTACATTAGCACCAAATTCCAATTTACTTTATCTAAAACATCACTAGTGGCTGCCTACAAGGTACTTTTATAAGCCTAAATACAGACAGGCTCTTAGCCTTTGAGAAGGCCGAGCTGACTATAGAAGATATATCTTTTGTCAATCCCTATTAGACACGTGCTCCTTATTTAAACTGTATGTGATTTTTTTTCTTTGTCTCGCTACACCAAACACATATGTAAAAAATGTGTTTTGTCCCACAACACAATATGCATTCCATATTAATAATAATTCCATAATAATAAAATGAAAAAAAATCCTCCCGCACATTCCTCAATCTTCATCCTCCCAAATGTAAAGTCTTGAAATACAAATCAATGCATGCATCAGCCTTTTCCTTGACAAGCACACAGCTCTGGAACTCACTGCCACGTAACCTGAAATCAGTCTACGAAATGACCAAATTCCGCAAACTCCTGAAAACTTATCTCTTCGACAAAATATATCATAAAGAACAGCACGCGTAACTCTACTCTCTTTAAGATATCCAGGAATGTTCTCTAATGTCTTTTGCTTTCACACTATCATGTACCTAATGTCTATGACTTTATTTTCAACAATTTTTATTATTGATGACAAAACAATATAATAAGATTGAACAACCATCTAGCAGAGTCCCAAATACATCCACAAAATACATCTTGAGTGCTCCTATAGCATACACGATGTCATCAAATTATAATACCACACTTATAGGGAGGAACTCGCATAGTGCCACCAATTACAATCGATACCCAATTAGAGATCAAATTTCCAGATGCAACCAAAATGAGCCTTCCTTTAACAAAGTCCCTCCCTCCCTCTCAAATGTCTATGACTTTAATACTATCATGTATCTCACCACCATGCACCCAAAACTTCTGCTAAAATAAATGTATACTCTTTTTTATTTCCAATATTATGTATTTCACCATCATGTACCCAAAACTTGCTGTAAAACCAAATGTACATTCTTTTCTATTTCCAGTATCCACGATGAATTGTAAGCCACATTGAGCCTGCAAAAAGGTGGGATAATGTGGGATACAAATGTAAAAATAATAATAATATTATGCACTTCCTGTTTTTGTATTAAAGCACACTGCACTGTTCTTTTTAAATAGTTACACTTCTTGAGTGCATGTAACCACACCTGTACTTTCTACATTTGATAAGCAAGAGATGGCTTTGTTCTTGTTTTTATTTTAACCTTTTTTTTTTTTTTTTACAAATGCCCCTGACATAGTCTTCAGGCAAAACGTGGGCATGTTGGATCATTTTCAGTAAGGTTTTTTGGTTTGTTCTTCATCTGTGATTCGTTCTGTCCTTTGATATACGTTTCTTATAAAGCACAGTTGAAGGATATGTGCCAAACTGTGGCAATTTTATTTTGTCAGCATCAGAACAGAGAGAAAGCAGTAGAGCCAAAGGAAGGGAAAAAAGAGTTTTTCCTGCTTTGCTTAATCAGGCATTTACATTTGTTATAAGCAAAGTATATGCCATTGCTGTAATTACACTGTAATGTGTGTTGACATATTTGCCATTATAGTAGACATATCTGATCAAGTTTGATATATATATAGTGACCACCCATATTAGCTCTGGGCCCAGCCAAAATGTCAGGTCTGGCTGCTCCACTGCTCTGTCCATGCACTCGTGTGCTCTGCTCATATGTCAAAGTACGCATCGTCATGCTTTTAGACTGGTCGGTACTTTACAAGGACATCAATGTGTGCATATGTGGTCTCCTATGTGCAAAAAACCCCCCCAAACCTAAAACAAATCCTGCCAAATGGATATGAAATTATCTCCAGTAAAACAAACAAAACAGCCATGAGTAAATGAACATCAAAAGAAATAAAATAGCCAAATACAAAAATCTCCCCCAAACCTGGCAGCAAAAACAGATCTTTACAAATGAGGTAAAGTCTTATAGGTCGTATGAGAGAGAGGTAACTGAGCCATTCTCAGATCTGTAGGAATGTTATTCCACATATCTGGGAAGTAACTTGGGATATTTTACCTTACACAAATCAAATAATGAGGTTCTTTGAGGCTCGTATCACCCCAGCTCCTTTGCAAAGCAAGGAACTTCCTGAAATCACTATGTTATATGTGTATGAAACAGCCTACATAATCCTTATTATTTTGAGGAGGGAAAAACTCAGAACCTCATCATGGAGTGAGTTCCAAACTAATCAAGATTGATCTTAAAATCAGTCATAAAACCTCCTTAAACCAATAGTCTATAACTTAGATGCCCAGATTCACACCCAGGCTATACACATAAATGTTTAGAATATTAGCTCACCAGCTGAATACCGACCCCCTGGTTCTTAAATTCTAGCCTGCAGTTATGAAATGGACCGCATAAGTGGCAATGGAAGGAACTGACTTCCACGGCATGTTAGCAGGAGATGCAGGATTTGAACCCTGGCTTCCCCAATTCACAGGTCATGTCCACTACTGCTCACCCATCAGCAGAGGGAGTGCTTGCTGTTAGCTGTTCCTTAGAGTTCAGTATTCATTACTAATTCACTGCTAATTGATGAGGTTGGCCCTTTATTTAATACCATAGCTATTCAGTATGATTAAGATTCATGTTTGCTTTAGATACAAAACCTCAACATATGCTTGTTTTATCAGGGTGAAACCATTTCCAAATCTGATTGTATATGCAATTATAAACAGAACAGTGAAAAGCAAATTTAACAAAAGCAATCCACAGATTCAAAGCATGTATACGTCCTCGCTATGCTGTGAACTGTAAATTCTTGCTGAACAAACAAAGAGCTCACAGCTCCATTATTTTGTGACATAGCTGATTAGGCAGGGGGATATTCAGTTCCAAACTGGCTATTTTTAGTGGTTAAAGTAGGCTGCTGTTTATGTGGCCTCTCTTTAACCACTAAGCACTTAATTAGCACTGAATATCTGCTTAACCGGTTAAGTTGCCACGGTTGAAAATGAAACCAGATATTCGATGCCAGTTGCCAGATGTGCAGTGTTATAGAACAGGTCATAGGCAGATCTGTGTGCAAATCCTAATGAGTGCCAATTAACATTAGTAATTAACAGCTTGTTAACTAATTAGTTTATGCAAGTCCGAGATCCATGTCCAAATTTGGGCAAACTTTATAGAATAATGGGCGATAGTGCACGCTACCTCTTGCCAACTGGGAGATAATCATACATGTGGCACTCAATGCGAAAGATCATCAAGCACTCTCTCGTTGCTGGACTGCTGACTGCATCAGATAAAGACCTGAACGTCTACCCAACAGTCACATTCATTATTAATTCAAGATTAAATCAACAACGAACGTGAGATTCTATACTGGATCATGGTCTGTCTTTGGTGTTTCTGGGACACAGACTGTAGAAGTCCACCCGGCTCTATCCTTATGTTCCAACTACTCCAGCCTATCCAAATCTGTTATGTCATTCGTGGGACACAGACTATAAAAGTCTGCCCAGCACTGTCCTCACGTTCCAAATTACTAAGTCTCTGTCAAAACCATCTCCAGCTCATCCTAAACTGGATCGCTATATGTGGGACTCAAACCATACAAGACAGCTCAGCACTGGCCTTAGTTTTTACAGCCAGAGTTGCCATCTAAGCACCACTTGACATACCATTCATTTTTTTATTTTTTATTACATTTGTACCCCATGCTTTCCCACTCATGGCAGGCTCAATGCAGCTTACATATTATATACAGGTACTTATTTGTACCTGGGGCAATGGAGGGTTAAGTGACTTGCCCAGAGTCACAAGGAGCTGCCTGTGCCTGCAGTGGGAATCGAACGCAGTTTCCCAGGACCAAAGTCCACCACTCTAACCACTAGGCCAGGCCACTCCTCCACTCCATTCTCTAATTAGAGATCCTCTGTGTTCATCCCATGCCTTTTTGCATTCTGCCAACAATTTTTTTCTCCACCACCTGCCTCAGGAGGCCATTCCAGGAATCAACCAGCCTCTCCGTGAAAGAGAATTTTTTGACATTACTCCTAAGTCTACCACCCCACAACCTCAATTCTTGTCCCCTAGTTTTACCATTTTCTGGAAAATATTTGTTTCTATATTAACACCTTCCAAGTATTTTAACACCTGTATCATACTTCCCCTGGCTCTCCTGTTCTCTAGGGTGTACATATTCAGGTCTTCCAGTCTGTTCACACAAGTCTTTTGGCTCAAGCCCTATACCATTTTTGTCGCCTTCCTCTGGACCGCTTCAAGTCTTCTTACATCTTTAGCAAGATACACCCTGCAAAACTGAACAAGTGGGGCCTCACCAAGGACTTGTACAGGTGCATCAACACCTCCTTCCTTGTTTAATTATTTAAAGATTGCTAACATACCAGGGATACTAGAATAATATAGAGCTTTAAGATTATTTTAAGGTATATTTTATGCTTTTATGTAGTGTTTGCTTTCAGCAAAGTGAAAATAAATTGTGTAGGCCAAGTCACTTGCTGGTGAAAATATCCTATCACGACAAACTTCCTTCTTCTTTTCTTTATTGATAAATTAAAAGGTCTTCCTGGGGGGGGTGTGGGAGTTGGGGAGAGTGGCTGGGAAAGGAGACTGATCTAGGTCCTGCTCAGCTATCTGTGAGCTATAATGCACTAGGCTCTAACAGTTACTTAAAACCTTCCTTTCCTCAAGCATCACATCCCCTCTCCCTCTCTTTCCCTTTCCTCCAGCGTAAACATAGGCACCAGCACAGCAGAACTCAGTCATTCCTTCAACTGCATCTCTGTTCCTGTCTTCAGCTGGTGGCTGGCATTGCAGTCTCATACTCTGCCATTTTATTCATTTGTCCATTACCCTTTTGAGCTGCTTCTGTCAGATTATGTTGGAATTAAGAGATGATTGGCTGCCTGAGTTGCTTATGTCAGATTATGTTGGGATTAAGAGATGATTGGCTGCCTGAGCTGCTTCTGTCAGATTGTGTTGGAACTAAGAGATGATTGGCTGCCTGAGCTGCTTCTGTCAGATTATGTTGGAACTAAGAGATGATTGGCTGCCTGAGCTGCTTCTGTCAGATTATGTTGGAACTCACAGATGATTGGCTGCCTGAGCTGCTTCTGTCAGTTTATGTTGGAACTAAGAGATGATTGGCTGCCTGAGCTGCTTCTGTCAGATTATGTTGGAACTAAGAGATGATTGGCTGCCTGAGCTGCTTCTGTCAGATTATGTTGGAACTAAGAGATGATTGGCTGCCTGAGCTGCTTCTGTCAGATTATGTTGGAATTAAGAGATTATTGGCTGTCTGAGCTGCTTCTGTCAGATTATGTTGGAACTCACAGATGATTGGCTGCCTGAGCTGCTTATGTCAGATTATGTTGGAATTAAGAGATGATTGGCTGTCTGAGCTGCTTCTGTCAGATTGTGTTGCAACTAAGAGATGATTGGCTGCCTGAGCTGCTTCTGTCAGATTATGTTGGAATTCACAGATGATTGGATGGCTGACTGCTTTCTCTCAGATTGTACTGGAACACACAGCTGCTTAAGTGACTTCTCTCAGATTATGCTAGAGCTCACAGCTGATTGGCAGGTCGAGCGGCTTCTCTGAGATTATGCTGAAGCTCACGGTTGATTGGCTGGTCACATGCTCATTTTGCTAAACAGAGCTCGCTGGTACTTTTGAGTTTATTCTGTTGTGTCAGAGGCTGCCCAGCTCGCAGCGGATTGGCTGAGGAAGTGCTTCTCTTGTGTGACACCTTGCTGGAACTCGCAGCTGACTGGCTGACAGCGGAACTCCCCTGTCAAATGTAGCCTGTTAGAAATCCCAGCTGGTGCCCTGCAGCGAGAAGATATTTCTGGCTGCACTGGTGTGCAGTACTGTGCCTTCCATATGTCAAAAATTAAATATACTAATTACAGGCTTGCTTTTATTAAAGCACAGGCATACGCACACTTGCTGATATATTTTTTTGTAATGTTGTGTATCAGGACAGAAATCTGTACGTTGTTTTGATAGAGTGAAATAAAGCTTGAGCACCATCTTTGACATACTTGGTCTAAAAATAAATGGCTTGGAAGTGAAGCTGTCTGCTTGGTGGGTTGCAGCAGCAGCTGGCACAGGGGGCAGCGGAAGCTGCAGTTAGTGTTCCAGCAAAGCTAAGGGGCCTTCAGCTGGCTCCAGCCTGGAGAGTCTGGGCTAATGGTCTTTTGGAGGAGTCCTGCTATTTTCTGCATCTGTTGTGACTGTGTTCGTCATTCAGGATTGACACTTGGAGATGTGTGTGGGAGGCAGCAGCAGGGCCCACTGCTTGCAGACAAAAAGCTCTGCCTTGGCTGGCAGTTGTGCAGAATAGCAGCAGAGCCTTTGCTGGGTAGTGAAGGCGGGAGCGTGGGAGCAGAGGCAGGCCTTGCATACTGATGAGAGGAGGAGGAGGGACGGGAGAGGGAGAGGGAGGGCAACCTGCTGCCGTTGCTGGTACAGTCTATTCCTGCAAGCAAGCGGCGTGCTGCTGACAGCTTGTACCCTGCCTCTCCTCTCCTCACTCACCATTAATATTGGCAATAGCTTTCCCTTCAGAAACTGCTCCAGAAACTATGTTCTGCTGCTGACTTCTCTGGCTTGTTGGAAATTAACAATTTGCCAAACTGGCGGGCTCCTTTGAAAGCCACCTGCCTAGAAATGTGATGTGGCAATGCCACCTTTCAGCCCCGGACTACCGCTCACCCTCAGTGGATGGCTACTCTTTACTGAAACGTGTCCCTCCTCACCCTGTTACAGGACCCCGACTACCTGTGATGACTGTGAGGCAATGGCTGACTAACCTCGGGCTACCTCAGTATGAGAAGCACTTACTTGCCAACGGATTCGACAATGTTCAGTTTATGGTAAGGAAGTGTCTGTGTGCATGGGCAGGAAAACAAGACCGCAGATGGGATTAATGTGCAAAATGTCCTTCTAATAACTGCTGACCTTTCACAAATGATTTTTTTTGTTTCTATTTCTCACATGGTAATCCTGAATTTAGAGGAGGTTTCCAGTTCTCATGCCACACAACATCTGCAAGTTTTACAGAGAAAAGATAATGCATGCAAGAGACCAGTTATAGAAATAGAGACCATTTCAATGGGGGGTGGGGGGGGAAGGAGGGAGGGAGAGGGTCAGTCTGTTAGGAAGAGCATGGAATTCACTTGTTGAAATGTAGAGTTTGGCAGCAAAGCTCAGCCCCCACCCCCTTCATTCCTCTCTCCATTCATACTCCGCTCAGCGCAATTAGCATAAAGGCTGAATTGCAGGGAGGTGGCACCGATATCTCTTTTGCAAAAGCTGAAATAAGGGAATAAAATGAAGCAAAATGCTGCCACCTTGTTTCCTCTGCAGCATGCCGAAGGGTGCTGTGCGCACCGCCTGTGTGTGGGCGTGTGCACATAACCTTCCTAATCCTGCCAGCAAGATCTGGGCACCAGGGAGAGAAGCGAATCCCAACACATTCAGACAAGGGGGGTCTCTCACTGGAGGCAAAGGATGTCTCTGCTGACCTGAACGTTTATCCACCCAAAGAGTTAACTCAGCTGCTCCGCTCCTTATTTCTGTGCAGTGAATTCAGGGGATGCTCTTGTTCCAGTTCTGGTTTTCTGCAAGCACAGTCTGACCTTCTCTCTCTCTTTTTTTTTTTCTTCCGTTGCCTGAGCAACAATCACATTTCTATTAAAAACCAGACCAAAATACCTCTGGAAGAAATCGGATACAATACATGCCTACAGTATTAATAAACTTGCTCATTTTATTCATATTGTGTTTTCCTTCTTAAACACAAGACATCTATTAGAACCAAGAGGAGTGATGAGAACAGTGCAGTCATTTCCTGCAGGATGATACACCTCACTCCTGCCCTGGAACACTTCCTCTGCTTCCTTCCCATACACAGACAGCGCTGCCAATGCACCTCATTCCTGTGCAGCAGCATTCCATGCTATCCTAATCCTGAGATCCCTCTCCAGCGTATCTCTGCTGGTATACCTGCTTTACAGCACCCCCCTGTTATTCCAGTAGTGAGACCCCCCTTGCACACACACACACACACACAACCCTGCCAATATATATCCTGCCCTATAGCACTAATCCCCCCCCCCAAAACTAGTCGTATGGAGACCTCCTCAGCCCTGCTTCTTCAATACTGAACCTCCCCACCCCTACACATAAACATAGCTCAAGTCAGTGCACCTTATTCAGGCCCTGCAGTGCAGACCACTTGTTTAGCATGGAGACCAGTCACACCCATACACAACTTGGCCAATTGCGTTCCTGCCCTGCAGCACCCCATCCCCACTAGTCTAATGCCAAATCCCCTCCCCCCACACAACTTTGCAGATGCACCTCCCCCCCTACTTTTCTACCAGTGTACCTCATTCCTGCTCTGCAGCACTCCTGCTACTTCAGTAAGTACAGCCCACCTACAGCACTTTACCCCTACCCAGCATCACCCTATCCTACTGTAGTATAGAGAGTCCTCTCCCCTGTTCTGCTGATGCACCTCAGTCCTGCCCCTCGACACCTTCTGCTGTACTAGGTGGCTCAGTAAAGGGACCATGGTTGTGGCTTGTCCCAAAAGCTTGGAGTTGGAAGACTGTTGGAAAATATATAAAATACCTTGAAAGAAATGAAAGAAACAATTGCACTTATAATGGGAAAAATTCCCAGAGGGATCTGAAGGGGAAAAGCAAGGACACTAGTTAAGAATTTGCCTAGAAAGCAGCAAAGTAGAGGAGCAGCTTAGCAGCACAGGGGGCTGAGAAGTTTATTTATTTATTTATAGCATTTGTATCCCACATTTTCCCACCTCTTTGCAGGCTCAATGTGGCTTACAATACATCATGAATTGTGGAGATATATAAGATATATATAAGATATATAAGAAATAAATATTTAGTATTACAGAAGGATCTTGGGTAACATGGTAATGATAAAGCAAGTCCCACTGCGGCTCCTCATAAATGTAGGCAAGTCACTTAACCCTCGCAAACCAGACTGTGAGCCCTCTAAGGACAGAGAAAAACAGAACCTCTGTGTAATATGTAAACTGCTTGGCTGTACCACAGACAGGTCATATAGCAAGAATCAAGTCCCTGCAGCCTCCTGACATGAAATAGACTGGTCAAGTTTTGTTAAAGAAGAGCTGAAGCTCAGTTTATCACTGGAGAATCACCTGACAACCTTTGGGAACCTTTGGGAACTGGTGTGAAAAGGGCAGCGTGGAAGGGCTTTACTGCAGTTCTATACAGTGGGCAAACCTGTGCGTAAATGATTAGAATAATGGTGTATAATGGACATATCTTACAGAGCCCGTATCTGCGCATAAGTTACAGAATATTATAACTTACATGTGCATTGCTGGCATTTACACGGTTGTTTACTGCTCACACCTAACTGTCACTGTTCCCTGTAAGTTAAGCAGGAGTCTGCCAACTGCTGGGGGGAGGGGGCAGTGCTTCGATATTGTGTTTTCAATTGCTAGAGAAAGGGAAGTTCCCTGGAGTCCCGTAGAACTTGCCTGTCCCTCACTATTTATGTACACCTTTTCCAGTAGTAGCCCAAGGTGAGTTACATTCAGGTACTCTGGATATTTCTCTGTCCCAGGAGGGCTCACAATCTAAGTTTGTACCTGAGGCAATGGAGGGTTAAGTGACTTGCCCAAGATCACAAGGAGCAGCAGTGGGATTTGAACCGGCCACCTCTGGGGTGCTCTAACCACTAGGCCACTCCTCCACTCCACTATTGAAAATGTGATAGTGAAACAGCACCCCCTACTGGCAGGTGGTGGTCTCCTGCTCAGTTTAGAGGGAACAGGCCTAACCACATATGCACGTATATGCCCGGTTACACTAGTAACCCCTAAAGGAGGGTATGTGCCTACTTTCCTTCATACAATAGATTCCCGCACTATTAGAGGACTGAATTTGCGGCTTGTAGGCATCGGAACAGGGTTCTGACATCACCTCATTCCCCCTGTGAGCTGCCCCAGCCTGCTTTTCCTCCCTGCAGAGTGGCAGGAGCTTGTCTTTCGCTCCCACTGCTCTGCCCATCTTCAGCTGGTGATGGTTGAGAACAGGCAGCGCAGTGGCAGTGAAGAAACAACCTCCCTGGGAGAAGCCGGGGCTGGTGCTGAGGTCAGGGTGTTATGCAGGGCTGGGGGCTAAAACAGGACTAAGTATTGGAGAAGGGCCAGATGTTAATGGACTGGGATGTGACACTGGCCGATGTCGATTCTGGGACTGGGTTAAGGGGTTAATGCTGGTAGATTGTAGCCTGGGAGAAAGGATGCTGACGCTGGGGGAGTGAGGAAGAGCAGGACAGATAACAGTGGTGGGGAGAAGCAAGGGCAAAGGCAGGGGAGGGGGAGATTGAAGGACAGAGGGATGGATGCACTTTAGGTGGCTGGTGATTCACTGAAGTGGGAGTGTGTGGGTGTGTGTGTGGGGGGGGGGGGGGGGCGGGTAGCAGCCCTGGACTGATCAGAATTCCTCTCATCCTTTAACCCCTCCCATCCAAAGGGCTTCCAAACTCACACACACTCCTGCTTTTTACTCTCTGTTACTGAGAGGAAAATAAAATTTGCTGGTCCTATGTGATTCAGAAACCAATTAAGCTAGCTAATTATGTAAATAAAAGGCATAATGTGCTTCTAAGCTCGTATACCCCTATGCACTAAAGTGTGTTAACTTTTTCACAGCTGTGCAGTTATGAAAAATTAATGATACCAGGCAGGCTAGTGGCACTGGGTCATGCTGGTTTTAGAAACCGATCCAAGACAAAAAAGGCCATGTAGACAGACCTGCCCAGGGGTTCTGGAAGTCTACTGCGTGGAGCTGTCTTTTTAGAATTACTACCTGAAGCTAACTTTAAGTATAAGCCCTTATGTCTGTCAAAATCTAACTAGTGTCAGGTGCAGAAATGGAAGGATTCTATGACCCTACACCTAAATCCTGGAAATGCCAATGGACCTGCTTAAGACCAATTAGACACAGAGGTTTTAGAATAGAGGCGCAGAGCAGTATTACTGGTCCAGTAATTAGGACCAGTAAGCACGATCCGCACCCAAAATGGGGCATCTAACTTTGGGTGACCTATAAAGAATTGGGAGGACAGTGTCAGGCAGTGGAGGGAATCTATGTTGCTGTTACTGATGTTACACCAGAATTCGAATAGCGTTTGTTTTGTAAGTTGGGTTCAAAAGTGAAAAGACCTGGGTCTGCTCTGCACTGATTGGTCTGGGAATGTCTCATGTCAATGAATAATTAATACTTTATCAGGGGAGTTCTAGAACTGGGCACCAGCCTTTTGGTGTCCCAAGGATGTGTGGTAGAAACCCGTAATGGAACCTGTGCAACTCAAGTGCTGTTATAGGATCCCAGCATAACCCAGAATCTGCATTTTCACGGGTGAACGTTCACTTCTGCGCACACGTAAGCAAGTGATCCATTAAATGTGGTCACCTAGAATTGCATTTTATATACTTTATGTAAAAAAGATATTGGAGAATAACATAGAGGATCATTTTGCACCTGATTGAGAGCAAGTTTAAATGTCAGCACACAAAGTCAACGTGCAAACTGCGGCTGCGCCCAGAATCCATCCTGAAATGTTACCTACACCTGAGCCGCACAAAGTATTCACGTTCTCAGCATGTGTTATTCTAGCTGGGGTAATTTTATGAAGAGCATTTCATGTATTCACAACAAAAGCTTTTATCAAACTATCCCTTAAATATATTTATGTTTACCAAGACGTTTTATACCACCAGTTTTCAACATACAGATCTGAGCAAAAAAATGTTAAATTATGTGCACAGTATAACGGTTACGTCTGCAATATTCCTCATATTTTATTTGTAATATTTGTGCAAAATTCCTCCACCATAAGGCCTGACTTCTCCCCCCTCCAACCTTTTCCCTCCTCAGGCTCAACCCCCATCTGACAATATCCCTCTCTGGACCTACCTTTCTCAGCTGTCTCTCGCCTTGATTTGAACTCCTTCCCCTCCCATGGTAGATTGAACTGATCAGCTTTCCCTCTCTGCCTCCTAGTTTCCCCTGCTATCACCCCTCTTGTATTCCTCTGTTATTTCTTTTTCCACCTTTCGGCATGCTGTATCTCCCCTTCCCCAAGTTCTCTCTGTCCCTGTGGTCTTAAGCACATTCTTCACTCAATGTGTAATTAAACTCGGTAATTCATTGCCAGAGAAATGTGGTAAAAGCTGTTAGCTTGGCAGGGCTTAAAAAAAGGGTTGGATCATTTCCTAAAAGATGGATTTGGGAAAATCCACTGCTTGTTTCTAGGATAAGCAAAGTAAAATCTGTTTTACTGTTCTGGGATCTTGCCAGATACTTGTGAGCTGGATTGGCCACTGTTGGAAAAGGGATACTGGGCTTGATGGACCTTCAGTCTGCCCTAGCATGGCAATGGTTATGTTCTTATGAGAGATGCCAGATAGAGGGGCACCTCATTTCCACAACCTTTGGGCAATCTACTACTACTACTTAACATTTCTAGAGCGCTACTAGGGTTACGCAGCGCTGTACAAAATAAACAAAGAAGGACGGTCCCTGCTCAAAGGAGCTTACAATCTAAAGAACGAAATGTCAAGTTGGGGCAGTCAAGATTTCCTGGGTAGAGGTGTAGAGGTTAGGTGCCTTTTGCCAGGTTCACTCAGTGGTAGCTAAGCCCCTGTTCCTTGTGCATTTAAAGGTATTGCCTTGACTTTTATTACGTTTTTTGGATGGTATTAGAACTGTTTTAGTCACCTTTTCCTTTTCAGGGAAGGCTTTATAGGGGCCTTTTACTTACTACTTAGTTTGCATTTTCCTGCATGTTAAACGTTAACACAGGCCTGGGTAGTGCGGTAAAAAAAACAAACAAGCTAGCTGCTTAATGTTGAAATTGGTGGTGCATGGGCTCGACCAGGGTGAGGCGAAGTGTCCTGCTGTGTCAGCTAGCTTGCACTAGTTGTCACAACTGCCAGTAGTGTGGCTGCACTTGCCCACCACCTCAAAAGGAGTCCAGTAGCATTGCTGATGTCCAGAGTTTCCTGGCAGTTCTGCCCCCATTGTCTGATCCTCCCAACACTCCCTTTTATCCAATCCCTCCAAACTCTATCCCATCCAGATCCCAACTCCACAGGCACAAGGCCTGTCTCCAAAGTCTGCATCTCCGTCCACCCTCAACTCCCCCAGGACCTACCCCAGGGACTTCATTGGTGTTCAGTGGTTCCCAGCAGGAGCAGTTGCCCCTCCACTTCAGCCCAGGACTGTGCCAAGATCCAAAAAGGCTACCATGACCCTTAGTGGTAATCTTGCAGTTCTGCTGCTAGAGGGTGTCCTTCCACGGCACATGACCCAAGCTTTTACCTCAGGCTTTGCACTTAGTTTTTAATTCCCTTAGTGCTTTCCAGTAATGTTTGATGACCCTCTTGGGTCTTCTTGAATGTTTCTCCTGTTTTTTATAACCGTATTAACAAGTGGCTTGATAGTTTTATTATTCTGTGAGCTGGGATCTTCAGAGTTATACCATTGCTTGCCTTTCAATTTGTAGTTATAGTGGGGGAGGGATGGGTTTAATGATACTACTTTAACTCTTTGGCCATTTATACGATGCTTAATCCTGGAGGAATACACACAGTAGCGTTTCTGAGCGATAAGGTCATTCACGTTTATACTGTTCTTAACTCTCCCTACATATTTTGGGGGATTTTATAAAGGATTTTCTGTTTTTGGTGATCCCTTTGACATCTGCCAATATTTAGGTAGGTCAGCCGCTACCCCTTTTTGTCGGGTAAGACTTGTTAATTTACATCTTTCCTTTGTGTTTTTTTATACGTTGGCTGAATCTCCCTTTTCCTCC
This sequence comes from Microcaecilia unicolor, assembly GCF_901765095.1. NCBI lineage: Eukaryota > Metazoa > Chordata > Amphibia > Gymnophiona > Siphonopidae > Microcaecilia > Microcaecilia unicolor. The sequence goes on from NC_044039.1 coordinate 778,090, forward strand.
CTCTTTCCCTCCTTGTTTTCATTTGGGGTTTCTGCCTAGAATACTTTTGTTTTCATTTACTTCCTGTGCTGCTGGGCTCTGATTGCATCAAAAATAAGTCCCGGGGGGGGGGGGGGGGCTGACATTACACTGTTTATGTTTATTCACAACATTTGGTAAATCGCCATGAATGGAGTAGCCAAGTCAAAGCAGCAGAAAGTAAGAACAGGACAGCAAATTGGTCACTCAAGAGGAAAAGGACCTCTCCTATCATTCACTTCCCAGCATTAGCTAAGAGAGCTTAAGCACCCTTGAAAATAAACAAGTTTTAAGGCCAGCTTTAAATTTAGTATAAGAGGGCTCGGACTGAAGCTCCAGGGGCAACCCATTCCATAAAGATGGAGCAAAGAACTTTTCTTTGAATCGTCTCACTTGTCAGCATTTTTGGCAACTAAGAGAATGTCAGGAGAGCGAACAGGCTCTTCATAATGTAAATATCTAGCTCATGTACTTCAGGTATAAAATGCCTTAAATCTTTGCTTATTTTTCCCTCTTTCCTAAGTCTTGGATCCAATATTGTGGACTTTATAATCATATTTTCCTTTTTTTTTCTTTTGAGAATTTCTTTGTAAAAGATGATGCTACCTTTAGAAACACTTTTCTGTACAATTGAAACTGCTTGGATTTAAATTGTTAAAATTTCATTAAAAATTTTTTTTTTTAAAGATGGAGCAAAGAAGAAAAAAGCATTAAGCTTTTGTAGCCTTCAATGAGCTCTTGACAAGTGAGGGAGAACCAATCGATGATCGTTCAGTGAATGTAGTAATGTGACGGAATAGTGTGATTGGAAAGGTAGCCTGGAATTCCTTAATGGAGTGTCCTAAAAGTTAAAAGCAGAACTTTAAACTGTACCCTAAAAGACGTCGGAAGCCAATGCAATTTTTGAAACAGAGGGATAACATGATCACTTGATCCATATATGGACATTTTACAGCTGGATGTATGTGTCTGAGGACATGTTGCTAGTGATTTTATATTTTGTTAGGCTTTAATAAAAGTAGTTTCCATCAAGCCAGTTTGATCATTATTTACTTTCACTATTTTATCTATTTATATGCATAGTTATAATTTGATGGTTTGATATTTAATTTATAGACCTAATATTTATTCTCCTTGCTTTTTATTATATGAAAAACAAGGTTCATCTGCAAATGTGCTCTGCTGACTTTATCTGCTGTTGCAAACAACAGAGAGGTTCTTCAGATCTGCACCAGAAGTGATGCAAAAGAAAACAGATACCAGACGTTCTGCTCCAAAACAAAATCTTTTATTAAAACCACCACTTGACGTGGTCCATGTTTCACTCACTCATGGGCTGCTTCAGGGGTACAAAACCAGAAGTGGGAAGGCTAAAGGATTCACAATCCCTACTAAAATAAGCAAAATGCTCAGCTGTTTGTATTAAAGAACAGTCTATGAACATTATGTTGCTGAGCATTTTGCATATTTTAGTTGGGATTGTCAATCCTTTGGCCTTCCCACTTCTGGTTTTGTACCCCTGAAGCAGCTCATGAGTGAGTGAAACATGGACTACATCGGGTGATCATTGTAATAAAAAGATGTTGTTATGGAGCAGTACATCTGAGTCTTTAACCACCAGGTATTATGCTAGACAAAATTATACATCTCTAGGGCAATTCTAAAAATTAGGCACCAAGATGGTGTGAGTTGCCATTTAAGTGCCAACGTTTAGATGCGCCCGTGTCCACCATGTGAATAGCAGACATACTGTAAATGCGGCCTTGTACGCTTCGATGTGGAACCTGCCCATGTCCCGCCCAAGCCCCGCCCACGTCTATTCCCGTTTGCAGTTACAAGCGGTGTGTTATGCAGTATTCCTGGGTGTGTAGCTTGCACTTCTGTGTGTAACTGTAACAATCACATGCTTAAGCACTAATATTCTATAACTGATGCATCCAATTGGCCCCTAAAGTTAGGCAATTCTCTAGAGGTACTGCTCCTTTAAATCAAGTTCCCTTAAAGGTGCCAGCACAGATACGTGTTTAAAGCAGATAAAAACAAGTTCACATGCCCTGGGCTTCCTAGCCCTAAGGCAGAGTCTTCAAAAGTAATGCTCACAGGGCTGTGCAACAGGGTAACAGTGCAAGGCTTCCCCTTAGCAGTGTCTAGAGTTTCTCTCTCTCAGTCTCAAGAATGTTCCTTTCTACTCTCAGTATAGTTTTTATTATCATTGGTATGCTACTCTGACACAGAAGGAGTCCCTCATCCCTTCTATGACTCTGTTTCTCTCAGTTAATGCCTTTGGAAAGGGTTAACTGCTTGATGGGGTCAGATTCCACCCTCAGTTCTACACTGCATGGTAGTAACTGTCAGAATTAAAAAAAACCAACCCAAAACAACCCTTCCCAGTGGAGTCTGAGAAGAACAAATCAAATAACTGACTCAAGTCCATTTGTCCAGCCAGTTTCTCTTCCTCCTCTGAGCCTTGCTGAGGACCCGGTTTCCAGTCCATGCTCTCCTCTGTAGTGGTCTCCTCCTTTGCAGGCATTCCTGGAACGCCTAGGAAACAGTCATTCCCCTTGGGGTGGAGATTGTATTATAAGGAGGCCCAGGGGAACTCACTGCTTTCCTCTCTGCCCTCAGGAGGAAAACTAATTGTCTTTCCATAGCTTCTAAGGGAGCTAAGCTTCTTCCCTTTCCCCACCTAGGGAAAGACCTCTGACTTTATACCTTATTTCCTGGGCTTTTGCTTTATACTAACAAGGTCTCTGAGTCTGTCTCCTGGGCAGAACTGACAAGACAGAGGGGACCCCACAGCTGATCTTTTCTCTGTCACAGCCATTATCCTCAACCCTGTTACTTCACCTTACTCGTGGCCTGCAACAGCCTCTAATATGTACTGAGACCCTTCAAACAAACCCAAAAGTAGTTCTTGACTAACTCTCTTTTATGGGTATCCACTTCAGTCTGGCTTCTGGTCCCATCACAGTATTATTATTATTACATTTGTATCCCACATTATCCCACCTTTTTGCAGGCTGAATGTGGCTTACAATTCATCATGGATACTGGAAATAGAAAAGAATGTACATTTGGTTTTACAGCAAGTTTTGGGTACATGATGGTGAAATACATGATAGTGTTAAAGCTATAGACATTAGGTGCATGATAGTGTGAAAGCAAAAGACATTAAAGAACATTCCTGGATATCTTAAAGAGAGTAGAGTTACGTGTGTTGTTCTTTATGATATATTTTGTCGAAGAGAAGTTTTCAGGAGTTTGCGGAAATTGGTCATTTCGTAGACTGATTTCAGGTTACGTGGCAGTGAGTTCCAGAGCTGTGTGCTTGTATAGGAAAAGGTTGATGCATGCATTGATTTGTATTTCAAGCCTTTACATTTGGGAGGGTGAAGATTGAGGAATGTGCGGGAGGATTTTTTTTGCATTTCTAGGTGGTAGTTCTATTAGGTACTCTGAATCCCTCCTGACTCTTCTGCATAATGAAATCAGTTGCAACTTAGTTCTTCTTGCATCCCTCGTTCTTTCTTCTACATTTGGTATTATCGATCATGATTTTCTGTCTCCATCATCTTGGGGCCTTGAGCACAGTCAACTCTCCCGGTTCTTCTTTTATTCCCACTTTGTTTCTCCATTTCCAGCTGTATCATGATGACCTCTAAAATGATTGCCTTGTCTTCTAGGGCACAGACTCCATGGAAGACCAGGATCTTTTGGAAATTGGAATCCTTAACTCCGGCCACCGGCAGAAAATTCTACAGGCAATGCAACAACTGCCAAAGGTAAGTGTTTGAAGCCGAACAGGTTAATGCTTTTGAAACCATGACTTGCCAGTCACATGTTTTGAGAGGTGATACCAGGGCTTTTTTTGAAGGGGGTACTTGGGGGTACTGAGTACCGGCACCTTTTCCATTGTCTGCTAAAACTGAGCCACGGTCCCCAAGTTTTAATGAAAGAGCTCAGGCTCTACACACCAATTCTGCCTAGTCATAGATTCTGTGACTGGTTGCAGGGGGCCTGGCTATTGTGGGGTGGGTCCCTCAGTGATCACCCTACCCCTGAAGGGTGGCCCTGGCATTTGAGTACTGGCACCTTTTTCGCTAGAAAAAACGCACTGGGTGATACTGAGGATTAGCAGCCCTTCTAAACTGCAGAGAGAATGTAGAATTAAATGTGTTTCCAAATGGAGGAAAGCAGGGCAATTCATTAGTAACTCTCCCCCAGCTGAGGAAAAGAGGGTGGGGCACCTACTTTTAACACTCATATATTAAACAAAGACTTCAAGTAGAAACCGGGAAGAGAGAGGGCTGGCTGGCATCAGAGAAGCTACTACTGCACAGGGCATAAAGGGAAGCCCTGGGGAATGTGAAGCTGACTTTACTGGGAAGGGAGGAGACGTGACAGGATGCAGGGCGGCAGGGAGACAGAGCTGGGCCTGGGACAGGGCTGCTGCCGCTGCAGAGGAGAGGAACTCTCTGCAAGGAGACAGAAGGAGCAGAAGACCTCAATCCCATTGAACCAATGGAGTTAACTTGTGTCTGGACTCCTCCCTTGATAAAGCCAGTAGGCGAAACGGGTCCCGGTTGACAGCCAGACTCGCATATAGGGGGAGGGAGGGCTGTGAATTGGGGTAATGTATGAGGGGAAGGAGGGCAGAGAATTAGGAGAATGTTTGTGGAGGGGGGAAGAGGGCTATGAATGGGATGAGTGTTTGTTGGGGGAGTGGAGGAGGACTGTGAATTGGGAGAATGTTTGTTGGGGGGAGGGAGGGCTGTGAATGGGACAGTGTTTGTTGGGGAAGGGGAGGGAGGGCTGTGAATGGGAGGAAGGTTTGTTGGGGTGAGGGAGGGTTATGAAAGAGGGGAGTGTTTGTTGGGGGGAGGGAAGGCGGTGAATGGGGTAGGGTTTGTTGGGGGAGAGGAGGGAGGGCTGTGAATAGGAGGAGTGTTTGTTGGGGGAGTGGAGGAGGACTGTGAATTGGGAGAATGTTTGTTGGGGGGAGGGAGGGCTGTGAATGGGACGAGTGTTTGTTGTGGGGGGGGGGGGGGGATTAGTTTGAGTTTGGTTCTTTAAAGGCTGACAGCCCCTTTAAGAAAGCTCCTCAGAGCAGCAGGTCATGTGTTAGCAGCCCAGGTGCTCCTGAGGAGGAAAAATAGTAGAGCCTGTGAGGCTGTTCACAAGTTGTTTTATTCATTTACTGCCAGAGTTACTAACCTGCGATAGTGAGTTACCACAGCTCAATGACTCCTGCAGTAACTAGGCTGCATTAAATTGTGATATTTTATCGCAGCTTAGAACTTCCCCCAACTCTGTTGCTTTCTTTGTGAATGAGTTACATGTGGTACTTTCTAATGTTCACTGTAACTATCAGCCACTTACGTATGGAAGTGGGGCAACATCTGCAGACTGTCCTTAGCTGGAAATCATTTTCTGTTTCTTTTGTTTCTAGATGAGAACTGCTGGGAAGGATGGCTACAATCCATCTTCAGTACCTGAGTGGTTGGACTCTATTGAGTTGGGCAATTATACCAAAAGTTTTCTCATGAACGGCTTTACATCACTGGATCTTGTGAGAAAGCTCTGGGAAATCGAGCTAATCAGCGTAAGTGAAAGATTTACTGTATTAATGACCTCGTTAATGCCAGCTGAAGGCTACAGTGTTGCTTAGGAATTTCAATGTATCTGTGAATGTATTTGAGCAGATGTCTGATAATATTACAGCATCTTTCAGTTCATGATTATAAGTGATGCTTTCTTGCTATGCTGGATTTTGCTAGTTTTTAAAATTTTATTATACATTTTATACCCAGAGCAGGATTTATGCACAGGCAAACTAGGCATATGCCTAGGGCTCATATGTTTAATTCAACGGCTTCCAAGGCAGTTTTCTGCCCAGTTGAGATTTTAACACGATGTTACTGTAGTGAAGAGAGAACGTTTTGTAGAATTTCCAGTTCTAGTGACTGCTTTCAGCGGTCTGTTCTCCAGGGCCGCCGAGAGGGAGGGGCAGGGTTGGCAAAATTCCCCAGGCCCGGCACAGGCAAGCTTATTCCTGCCTGCTTCCAGGTCTGTCCACTGCTGCTCCTGCAAGCAATCATCTGGGTCTAGACTCCCGGCACAGACAGGAGCAGTGCAGGAGAGGACAGAGCGAGGGAGCAGACAGAACGTTGCGGGAGCTCCATGTCAGCCCAGGTGGGAGGGGCACATGCATGGCGGTCCAGTCCTGCCTCGGGCCCAGCTGTGTCTCTCAGTGGCCCTGCTATTCTCATTCTATACAGTATTTATGCTATTTATGGTGATTTTATATATTTACATTTTTATGACCCCTGATGCAGGCAATGCACCAAATGATGGCCTTGTTGGGTCTTTTATGAGCTTCATATGTTAATAAAGCTTTTAATACAGTTCCCTTCATTTCTTTTTGTGAAATTTATTATGAATTATTTATTTTTTCTGGCCACATCCCTTGGTCTTGTCATGGCTACGTTGTTTTTCTTTCCAGAGACAGGGTAATGTGTGTTGAATTGAGCATCATTTTGAAAAGTTGGATCCGATACTTATAGGTAGGGTCTAGTGATCACTGCATGGTTAGAACTGGGCCAGAACGGAACTAGACTAGGATTTCAGAAGTGCTGCCTGTGAGGTAAATGGGTGTTGAGGATGCTCCATCAGGTGCTCAAGATCTGAAGAGGAGACATGGACAGCAATACAAACTAATCTTGAGAAGGAAGAGAAGAGGCGGCCAATGTGGTTCTATAGCAAGGCATCCTCCATGGTGCAAGAAACCACCACAGGCAGAATTATCGGGAAGAGCCAAAAGCAGGCAGGTTAGACCAGCAGAGGGTGATGCAGCAGAAGGCTAATTATTTAAATAAGCAGGATAAACGCTAACCTATACAGAAAAATGTGTTAAATTCACTGTTACATCATCATGACAGAGTTAAACAAGGGAGGGGCAAGGAGATAGAAAGGTGAGAATCTGTCTGAGGTATGCTAGTGCTCGCCTTTCCTTTATTCACTAAGCTGCACTGAACGCTTGTGTGCGTTTACCTCAGTGTAAAATGGCTTTCTGCGGTTGTGCTCAGGCATCCTGAGATATGTTCCACACAGTGGCGTAGGAAGGGGGGGGGGGGCGGTGTGGCGGTCCGTCCCGGGTGCACGCCGCTGGAGGGGTGTCGACTTCACTGGTTCTCTGCTTTCTGTGCCCTGGAACAGGTTACTTCCTGTTCCGGGGCAGAGAGAGCAGGGAACCAGCAGAGCCGACTCAGCTCCCAGCGACGTGCACGCGGGGCGGAGCGGCCCTCCCGCCCGCCCTCTTTGGTAAGAATGCGCTCCGGGGGTGTGTGCTCGTGTGCTGAGGGGGGTGTGTGTGTGCATGCACCGAGGGGGGGGGTGCGCTGTGCTGCACCCGGGGGGGGGGGGGCACAACTGCGAACTGCCCCGGGTGTCAGCCGCCTTCGCTACGGCACCGGTTCCACACGGTAAAAACTAGTTTCTAATTTTTGTTTTACCACAGCTTAGTAAAAGGACCCCTATAACTTATATAACATCCATTTACTTATGTTTACATTAAACGTTTGAGCTTGAAATAACCACATCTTGTAAACGCCAATCTGATTCTTTTACCGTCTGTATTCTAAATTAGTTAACATTTTCTTCAGCCGTTGTACCAAAGTATAGGTCATTAACTACAATTTTGGTAACATCGTAGATCAGTTGCTGAATCCAGAAAGAGAAAGCGATTACATTAAATCTTAACTGCCAAATTCTAGACCGTTCTTCAAGCTTTGCTAGATCCCTACTCATGTTCCCCACGCCATCATGGGTGTCTACCCTATTACGGATTTTGGTATCATCCACAAAGGGGCAAACCTTACTAGACTGTCCTTGCACAATATCATTTACAAAAATGAAGAAGTCCAAAAACTGACCCTTGCGGCACACCACCGGTAACTTCTCCTTCCACAAAGTGAGCTCCACCCTCTGTCACCTTCCAATCAACCAGTTTTGTTTTTTAACCCAGTCACTCACTTTAGACTGAACACTGAGGGCACCCACTTTAATTATAAGTTGCCTATGTGGAACCATTCCACATCTAGCACTCTAGATCGATACAATTTTCTGGTCACCCAGTCAAAGAAATTAATCAGAGTTGTCTGACAAGATCTTCTTCTAGCAAAACCATCCTGCCTCAGATTTTGCAATCCATTGGAATCCAGAAACCTCACAATTCTCTGTTTTAGAAGAATTTCCATTCTTATACATACAAACAGACTAACTGGCCTGTAGTTCCCAGCCTCCTCTTTACTTCCACTTTTGTGGAGAGGGACCACATCCATCCTTCTCCACTCCTGCAGGACCCTTCCTGACTCTAAAAAAGCATTGAAAAGGTCAGTCAGTGTAGCTGCCAGAACTTTCCTAAGTTCTTTCAGTACCCTCGGATGTATCCTATCTGGCCCCCTTTCTTTGTTTACCTGTAGTTTAGTTAGTTTCTTACGGACACCGTCTACCGCATTTCTGTTCCTATATGCGTTTGTCTTCTCTGGTGCTACTCTGGTTCTTCATCTGTGAATACAGAACAGAAATATTTGTTACTAGTAAAAAAGGCCCATTTCTGAAGGCAAGGAAACAGGCCCTAGGCAGACAATTTCTCCCCCCCCCCCCCGCGCTACGGCTCCCTTGACCCCCCCCCCGTGCCGGCGAAAACCGCCCCCCGCCGCCGTTGTGGACTACCTGTGCCGACAGCCGAAGTGCTGTTGTGCCCTTCGCGTTGCTTCCTCAATCATCTTCTCTGGAAGTTCCTCTGTGTGCGTCTGACCTCCCCTTACTCCCCCACTGGTCACTAACCCCCTCCCACCCTAAAAAAAAAAACTTTAAAAATCTTTTTTGATAGCCTCTATAAGTACATAAGTACATAAGTACATAAGTAGTGCCATACTGGGAAAGACCAAAGGTCCATCTAGCCCAGCATCCTGTCACCGACAGTGGCCAATCCAGGTCAAGGGCACCTGGCACGCTCCCCAAACGTAAAAACATTCCAGACAAGTTATACCTAAAAATGAGGAATTTTTCCAGTCCATTTAATAGCGGTCTATGGACTTGTCCTTTAGGAATCTATCTAACCCCTTTTTAAACTCCGTCAAGCTAACCGCCCGTACCACGTTCTCCGGCAGCCTCAAATGTCATACCCAGCTCCATGACAGCAATATGCAGGTCCTTGGAGCAGTTTTAGTGGGTGCAGTGCAGTTCAGGCAGGCGGACCCAGGCCCATCCCCCCCACCTGTTACACTTGTGGTGATAAATGTGAGCCCTTCAAAACCCACCAGAAACCCACTGTACCCACAAGCAGGATCTCCCCTTCACCTGTAAAGGCTATGGTAGTGTTGTATAGTTGTGGGGAGTGGGTTTTTGGGGAGGTTGGGTGGCTCAGCACCCAAGGTAAGGGAGCTATGTACCTGGGAGCAATTTATGAAGTCCACTGCAGTGCCCCCTAGGGTGCCCGGTTGGTGTCCTGGCATGTCAGGGGGACCAGTGCACTACAAATGCTGGCTCTTCCCACGACCAAATGGCTTGGATTTGGTCGTTTCTGAGATGGGCGTCCTCGGTTACCATTATTGCCGAAAACCAGGGACAACCATCTCTGAGGATGACCATCTCTAAGGTTGACATAAATGTTCAGATTTGGGCGTCCCTGACCATAATTATCGAAATGAAAGATGGCCGCCCATCTTGTTTCGATAATACGGGTTTCCCCGCCCCTTCGCCGGTCTCAGGAAAACTTGGGCGCCCCGTTCGATTATGCCCCTCCATGTAACACTGTTGTTTCAGAGCTTGTAAATATCCTTTGTTTGTGGCTCCCACATACATTTCTATCTATCTAAACTACAAATCTTGCAAAGTACTGTTGCAAAGTTGATTTTTTCCCCAATTTATTCTTTATTAATTTTTGAAATCTATATGCAACCTCCAAAACCATCACAAGAAAGCTTCGTTCCTTCAGCCACATATAGCCAGTTACAGGCCTTCCGTACTGCATTACCTTCAGAAATCTAAAATCCCCCATCCCACAATTAAATCACTCAGCCTATCAACTACACATTAACCCACAAGCCACCTTTCCCCACCTCTCTTCCCTCCCTGCAATTGCTGCTGCCATCTATCAAATGGCCCCCAGGTCTTCTCAGGTTTCCCCATGGTGTGGTGATGTATCACAGTTAGTTTACACAAGTATCGAAAATGAATGTGACTGTGCTACAATCAAGCCCTGATGAGAAAGGTACTAACTTATTTTAGTATCGCTTTGAAACTGTTATGTACCATTTTCCAAAATGCTGCAGTAATTGGACACTCACAGCAGAGGTGGTAGAACTAACTAAACCTCCCTTCCAACACCTCTCATTGCCCTTATGAGGACAGCAGAAGAGCAAGGTAGGCGAAATATAATTTCTATATAATACTTCATAACCCCCTTCCAATAAGTTAATGAGGTTGGATAGCTGGGCTATGTCAGACCAATTCATCTCCTTAGATCTGTCTCCCGTGCCCTTGATCACAATAAGGCCCCCATAAAGCCTCAAGAGCGGCCCTTTAGTTCAAGGGTTCTTTAAGAGGTCCCCAATAAGGATCAGCTTCACACTAAAATTGCTCTATCTCCATAATGCAAAATATGTTGCCTGACCTGCATATAGTATGGAAAAAGTAATCCCTTTTAGTTCAATAAAACTAACAATCTCTCCCACCAGGCTAGCCAACAGAGCAGCTGGCATAAAGCCGTGAGCTAATGCATGTACATGCGATGCAGTAGGCCTGCACTGGCCACTCTCATGATGTTCTAGGCCTGCTCTGCTGCTGATGACTGCAGAACCAGTTCCACCCCCCGGATTTTCTCCCCTAAGCAGATACCTGCTCCACCTAGTGGCAAACCCTACCTGGTTAAGATCCTTTCTCTCCGATCATCAGTCTTCTACAATTAGGTCATTGGCATATGGAGTACCCCAAGACTCCATTTCTCCCCATTTTTATTCAATATCTTTCTTAGCCCATAACTACTATTATTCAGAACTGTAACATTTCTTTTTATATTTATGCAGACAACGTTTTGTTACTGTATAAAGTTAACCCCTACTCTCCAGTTTTGTTTGCTGGTTGTCGGGTCACTTAACGCTCCCTTCTGTTCCCATTTTTCTGTTGGGTACTATTATTACTCTGGTGTTCGGTTTTTGCTACGTAGGTGTTCTCCTTGACTCTTGTCTCATGTTTGATCCCTAGGTTTCTTCTCTATGTAAGTTGGGTTTTTGTGTTGTGGCAGTTACGTTCTGTTTGTTCTTTTTTTTTTATTTTTTTGACCATGATATTTTCATTCTTTGCTTCTGGCATTATTTATGACACGGTTGGATTACTGTAATTCGATGTACTTAGGTATTTCTAAAGCTTTGCTTCAGCGGCTCCAGGCACTTCAGAACATGGCTATCCATCTCCTTTGCCATCTCCTTGAGAATGATCATGTTACGTCCGCATTAGACAATCATCATTCGTTACCGGCCAGGTTCTGTATTCAATACAAACTTCTTTTGTTGGCCTTTAAACAGGGAACTCCTTCTTAATTGGCCAAACATACAATTCCCTACTCACCTATGTGAGTTTTAAGATCTCGTAACAATCACCGCATGGTTCTATCAGGTCCACTTTTTTCTCAGTTGGAGTGTATTTGACATAGTGCCTTCTTTTTTGTTGCATCTTCATTTTGGGACATAGTGCCCTTAATCCTGCGTAGTGAACGCTTCCTGCTGAAAACTTGGCTTTTTGAGTAGGCTTACAGTGGTCGTAGGCACTGAGCATTGGGTTTTGGCATGCTCCAGCACCCGGTATTTGAGAACTGATATCGTCTGCTTACCCTTTGGTTGTCTGATCGTCTTACCTTTCCTATTTTTATGTTGTAGTTCCTGTTTTGGTTTGTGTCTGTGTTTTTTAGAATGTACACAGCTTTGTCCTGCCAGATGGTTAAAGCGGTATAGAAAGCCTGAAATAAATAAATAAAATAAATTAATGGGAAAGTGCTGCCCCATTTTTGATCAGATACACTGGCTCCGTATTTGAGCCAGATTTGGTTTTAAACTTGTATGTTTTGTTCATAAAAATCATATATGGCCTTGTGCCAGGTTTTGTGATGAAGATGCTGGAATTTTATGTGTCCCATAGATCTCTGAGTTCAGATGTTAGCTGTAAATTGACTTACCTGACTTCTAAGAATGATTGCTTTGAGCTCATTGGAGATTTTTAAAATTTCCAGGTGGCCCTGAGCTAGATTGACTTTCCAACTAATATTAGAAACTAGTAAGAAATGCCCGTTTCGGAAACAAATGAAATGGACGCTAGCAAGGTATTACCCCCCCACACACACACACCAACCCACACCCACACACACCACCCTCCCTCCCTTCCTCCCGAGTTCCAGACCCCCCCTCCGTCCCTCCCTTCCAAGTTCCATACACCCCTGTCCCTGTCTCCCTCACTTCGTTGCGAGTTTCAGCTGCCGTCCGCGTACCTGATGTGAAGAGGAGCGTGTGAAACAGGCGGTAGGAAGGTTTTCCTTGAGGACGGCAGAACGGTGGGCGTATTTCTGTACTCCTGCCCCTGCGTGGCTCGCGTTTTTGTTGAACTTGTGCCTTCCCCGGGCCGCCCTCGACGTCATGGCGTTTTGATGCGAGGGCGGAGCTACACTGCAGGCCAGCCAAACCGAATATCTCTGGTGCCTCAAGTTTCCGGCTTGAGGCTTCATTGGAACGTTGGAGGTGCCTTTTATATATAGAGATGAGAGGCAGTAGATGAAATTCAGGAGAGTTGAAAACATTTTCATTTTTGGTTCTGACATAGATCTCGGTAGTTTCTGGATCTTAAAACTATTTATCGCTGTTTATTTTTGTAATTCCTTTGACTGTCAATTTGATGTATGCTTTAGAAGAATGATTATATTTCTTCCAATATTTGCTATCTGCTTTGAATTTTGTATGATAAAGGTGGGCTACAAATGCAAAAAAATTAACTAACTTAGGGGCCCTTTCCTAAACCGCGTGTCTACTCTTCCCTAACGCGCGCCAAAATGGAGTTCCCACCCGCCTACTGCGTAGCTCTTGTGGTAATTTCATCTTTGGCGCTCATCCAAAAATTAATTTTTATTTTCGGACGCGCTTATCGGACACGTGCCAAGTGGCATTTGGCATGCATAGGTCATTACCACCCGGTTACCATGTGAGACTTTACCGCTAGGTCAATGGCTGGCGGTAAGGTCTCAGACCCAAAATAGACGCACGGCAATTTTCATTTTGCCGCACGTCCATTTTCAGCAAAATAAGGAAAGGGTATTTTTTTTACAGGTGCGCTGAAAAATGACTCTGCGTTCCCAAAACACCCGTCTACATTACTGCAGGCTATTTTTCAGCGTGCCTTTGTACACGGATCTCAGGTCTGATTTCTGACCACGTCCTCACAGGCTGCACCAGTGTTTTCTTCATTACTGATCTCAATGGAGTAACATCCTGTTTGGGAATAAAGATGTTTATGAAGATGGAAATTGTGGGTCCACAGTAACTTTTTGTGTCAGTTTCAGCTCCATTCAGCTTTTCCCATCATTTCTCAGCTGGAATTAATCCATTTCATTTAGTGTAGTCACCACATTAATCCACTTATTTTGTTTCCAATATCAAGCAACACATTAAACTGCAGACTTCCATTACATTCCCATCTCTTAGCATGTGTTAAATGCTTCTAGTATGGTAAAATACTTAGTTTAATAGTTACCATAAATATATAGGAAAGATCCATACGTTCCATTTATGCAGAACTAACATGTTCAGATCTAATTCAGCAGATAAACAAACACTCACCTTCAGTTACCTCAGGGTCAGCGCCCTACATCAAAAGCTTGCATGAAGAAATATGATTTCAGTTTTGATTTAAATATATTCAAGGAGGTTTCCATCCATGGTGAACTAGGCAGGTGGTTCCATAGGTACAGAGCGCGCCAGTACTACGCACTGTCACGCTTGCTGCGTACTAGAAAAGTCCAAAGAAGCAGAATCAGCAGAACATAATGTCTACCGCGGGTGACAAAACTCAATCATAGGAACTTAGCATGCACACGTTGAAATGTAATGGGAAAAAAATAAAAAAATAAATTGAAAACCTGTTACTTACCCTGTTTCCCCGAAAGTAAGACATCCCCTGAAAATAAGACCTAGTAGAGGTTTTCCTGAATTGGTAGATATAAGGCCTCCCCCCGAAAGTAAGACCTAGCAAATTTTTGTTTGAAAGCAGGGCCGCCGAGAGCCAGACAAGGCCGCCCCCGGGCCGCCGCCCCCCCCCACCCGAGGTCGCCGGCCCCCCCCTCCACCCACCCTCCGTCGCTCCCGGAACTAACCTTAAACGCCTCCTTTCACCTTTGCAGCAAGCAGCAGCAGGGCAGACCTCTACTTCCTTCCGTGCCCTGCCCTCGCAGACGTTACGTCAGGCGAGGGCGGGACACGGAAGGAAGGAGTGGCCTGCCCTGCTGCTGCTTGCTGCGAAGGTGAAAGGAGGCATTTAAGGTTAGTTCCGGGAGGGCGGGCGGGCCAACCCCGATGTTTCCCCGAAAAATAAGACAGCCCCTGAAAATAAGACCTAGCGCATTTTTGGGGGCAAAAATTAATATAAGACAGTGACTTCTTTTCGGGGAAACACGGTACAACCAGGACACCTTTCTCGTGTAGGAAGTGCGCCACGTTTTCACCTGCATTTTTAACCCATCACAAGTTGCATCCTGATGATACAACTTGCTCTCATTGCTTCCCTAAAGCTATTTAAACCCGAGACCTCCCATTTGGCCTTGCCATTTGATAGATCTCACTTGTGAGTTTCGGGGGGGGGGGGGGGGGGGCGCAACACTGCTGCTCTCTGTCTTCTATTACTGACCACTACGTTTTCCGAACCTCTTCTATCGGCCCTGAGTGGTGTCTGATTCCAACTATGATTTTTGCCTGCTGTTCTTGATTTGCTGGAATTGTCCTGGACTGTGAGTTTTACCTGCCGTTCTGTGCTGTTCCTGATTTGTTGTTATCGTGGACAGTGATTTTTCTCTGCCATTCTGTGCTCTTCCTTATTTGTTGCTCTTGTCCTGGACTGTGATTTTTGCCTGATGATCTGCAATGTTCCTGATTTCTTGGTGTTGTCCTGGCTTCTCTGGCCACATTTCTGACCATCTTTCCCATACTCCAGCCTCCTATCATCTGGAAACTGGCAACTAATGCCAGACTCTGAAAGAAAGGTCTTGGGATAGTCTTTGAAGTCTTGGCAACTTCTGAGGGGGTTAACCTGAAAGTGAAAGGAGGTTGTTATAGTTGATGATACACAATCTAGGCCAATGGCTTTATGAAATGTTGTTTTTCCAAGCACACCTCTGATAAGTCAATAAAAATAATGTGTTAAATGATTCTACTAACAAGTAGGGAAAGCATGTAGTGACATGAATATTCCGACAAGGATTTATGGAAGGGAGTGTGTGTGTTTTTGCATGGGTGTGGTGAGATTGTGGGTATAGAAGTGTGTGTGTGTGTGTGTGTGGGGGGGGGGGCGGTTGAGAAGTCAGAAGCCTATGGATTATGAGTAGGAATTTGTGAGTAAGGAGGAAGGCAGGTGGGTTGCAGGTCATGGAGATGCGTGAAAGGGTGAAGGACATATTTATAATGACAAGTTTTGGGGTGCAGAAGCATGTGAGGGAGGGAGGTATGGGGTTGCATAGGGGGTGAGGATGTGTGTGTGTGGTGTGACAATGTGGTGAGTGGGCTGTGTGAGACTTAGGATGCGTGGGAGGAATATCTTTGGTGCCATGTATCATCAGCTGTTTCAGTTATATTTGTCCGTCTTTTTCTGCCTGTGTTGCTCTGGCCCAAATTGCATAACAGATAGAAGCGGCTTTTCCAACAAAGCAATGGTTAACATTCTACAATTGTAAAAGTGATATAAATCTTTATGATACAGTTCTAATGGTTTCCCAAAGAAAGCAGTGGGCATTTATTTTCTTTGAAAGGCTCTGTCCCAATGTTTTTGGTTTTTGAACTGTTGAGATAGTCAGTCACTTTTTGTTTCCCTACATGCCAAAAAAATTTGAAGAATTTCTTTCCCAGTTTTGCAGCACGACTGTGCCCAGAGATAGACATTGATCCTTTTTTGTAATTGTTTCTAACGTTCCACATGTTTGAAAGCACAAAAAGATATCACCTTACAGAATTATTTGCTTATTGACTTTCACTTTGTATCCTTTAAAAAAATATCCAATGACTGTACTTCAGTAACTGCATTGCCTTGAGAAAATCATACCTAATCCATAGAGACTTTGCTCTGTTGTGAGCTGATGGGCTGTATGTGGCCGCAAACCTACTTTTGCAATGTCAGTCTCATTTAAAGGCATAAGGGCCTAATTGGAAAGAACTGGTTCTAGTTAACAGGTTTGGCGTTCCTGGTCATGTCTTACCTATAGTGACTTGTCTGCCTTTAGTATATATGAGAGGGAATGAAGCTTTGGAGAAGGACAACATCGCAGTAGCATGACACACATATTTCAGTTTGTTGTGCTTGGAACACTAACTACACATCTCTACATATGTGTGTCATTGAGGCATAAACGTCATACTGAACATTTTATTATCTTTCCCCCCTCTCCCCTCCCCCCCATCTACAAACCTACCCCACCTATCCCTTCTCCCCCCCTTCCCCCCCTTTCCCCCACCCCCTTTTGTTATGTGTCCGTTCCTGTGTCCTTACAGATTTAACAAGTAGCTCCGTGCCCTAGGTGTCAACGTGTTCCAAAGTGCTCCTGTTGTTTATACAGGGCACTTCTGGTGATTTGTATTTTTCCTTCTGCTCTGGATGGTACCTGCACCAAAAGGTTTATGGACAGGGTGCCAGGTTGGAATAGCAATAACACAGGAAATTCCAACTCCTTCTTCCCTGAGACTAGAGGGGCAAAGAGGGCCCCCAATTCCTCCACAGTAAGCCAGCAGCCCCTTGTAGATTCTGGTGCTCGCCCTCTGTCAATTTTCTGCAGTTCTTTATTACTGCTATCCCATGGGGGCTTAGCAAGACCAAGCACCTGTTCAGCATAGTAAACAGCCTACTGCAACCCCCACAACACAACCAACCTGCCCAGTCACAACTGAACTGCAGTGATCTTGCTGCATACTTTGATAACAAAATTAAGTCTCTGCCAGGATTTACAGGCAGCCCCACCCAGTCTCCAATCAGCTAACCCAGAACGCACAAACTCACCATTTTCTGACACGGACTATGGGACTCTTTTAACCCAATAACAGAGGAGGGCCTTGACAAAATCCTAAGAATCCTTTGACCAACTACCTGCTCCCTCGACCCCTGCCTATCAAAGATAGTGCAGCAGACTAGCAGGGGCCTCATAGATGGTGCCACAAAAATTGTGAACTCCTCTCTTTCTAATGGGCAACTACCAACAGCATTAAAAAGGGCAGTGGTTCACCCTCTGCTGAAGAAAAAGAACCTTGACCATGACAAACTTGAAAGTTACAGGCCAGTATCCAACATCCCATTTTTAGAGAAACTTATAGAACAAATAGTCTGTGATCAACTCAATGATTGGCTAGAAGAGAGAAGCTGGCTAGATCCATGTCAATCTTGATTCAGACCCGGTATGGTCCAGAAACAGTCCTTGTATCCCTACTAGATGATCTTCATAGAAACCAAAACAGGGGATTTGCCTTGGTGTTAATACTGCTAGATTTCTCAGCAGCTTTTGACACTGTGGATCACAATATTATACTAGAACGAGTAGCAGAAACAGGTGTCAGTGGAACAGTACTTGCCTGGTTCAGATCCTATCTATCAGACAGGCAACAGTCCATAGTGTTCTCAACACCACCATGGGCACTGACCTGTGGAGTACTACAAGGATCGATACTGTCACCTATTCTATTCAATATCTACCTCAAGCCACTAGGCAAGTTGATTTGGTCAATGGACACTCGGTTCTACATCTATGCAGATGATGTGCAGCTACTCATACCCATTGAACCTGACTTATCCACAGCCCAGAATAAACTGACTACCTGTGTAACATCAATTCAAGAATGGGTTAAGCACAACAAACTTTGCCTGAACCCAAGTAAAGCTAAACTTCTAGGGGTCCCTAACACAAGGGGGGACATACCTGACATCAAAATCTCTTTTGGGAAATATGAACTCCCCCTCAAATCAGAAGTCAGGAACCTTGGCATACAGCTCGATTCAACACTTAACTCTGATCCCCCAAATCCAAACAACCTTCAAGAGCAGCTTCTATCACTTGTGACAACTACGCTACCTGTCTCCTTATATTGACAAGGCAAATCTTGCCTCAATTGTGCATGCCGTGATAACATCAAGACTGGATTACTGTAATGCACTCTACACTAGTCTGCCTGCAAAGGGTTTGCACCAGCTCCAATTGATTCAGAATGCTGCAGCAAGAGTAATAGATGATTGTAAGCGAAGTGACCACATCACACCATTTTTGCATAAACTTCACTGGCTACCAGTACAATACGGAGCCAAATTTAAAACTCTCTGTTTGATCTTCAAGGCCCTTTCAAAGAAATGGCCCAGAGTGCTTGAAGAACAAGGTCTCCCTCTACACACCTTCAAGGTCACTAAGGTCCTCCCAAGGAGTTTCCCTAACCACACCCTCTCCAAAGGGCATCACACGATGTGATAGCTACAAGCGATCCTTCTCCGGAGTAGCCCCCACGCTCTGAAATGCACTCCCTGAAAGGCTTTGCTTAACATACGACTATCTGTACTTCAGGAAGCAGACGAAAACTTGGCTTTTCAACCAGGCCTTTAACAGAAGAAGTAAATGACACTGGCTGCACATATTATAGCAGGACATGTTCATCCATTCCTACTCTAGCCAAGATAATGTTCAAGCACCTTTCTGATCTCATTTGCAACTCTCTATAACTAGTCCCTTTTCTTACTCCTGTTACTCTATCTTATCTATGTTCCTTCTTTGCTTACACCCTATGCTGTCTATTAAAATGTTCTATTACATATTGTGTTGACATTGTAATGTAGTATACTATGCCATACTTTGTATTGTTGGTTGCCTATTGCTCATGTTTGATCTATTCTTACTGTACACCGCCTTGAGTGAATTTATTTATTTATTTATTTGTTGCATTTGTATCCCACATTTTCCCACCTATTTGCAGGCTCAATGTGGCTTACATTGTTCCGTAATGGCAATCGCCATTTTCCATCAAAAAGGCGGTAAATAATAAATAAATAATATATTTATCCTGAGAATTTGCCACAGACTTGGCAAGAAGGGTCTCCCTGAAGACTAAGGGTCACAGACAGGAAATTGAACCTAAGACATTTTTGTTAGACATGGAATTGCATTATATAATCGGGGAGGGGGAGGGGGCTTCTGATACTACCAGATCCTTCCGACTGCTTATTATAAGCACGTCTTAATTTCTACCTCTTTCCATAAGCTTCTAAACTGTTCTACACAGTTTTTCCTTCTTCTGGAAAGATCCTGTGCCTTCCTGGAAGGTGACAAGAAGCACAGAGTTCATAGATAGAGGCTACCTACGATATCAGGCAAACAGATTTCTGCTATTGGTGGATCACGTCTATAGCACTGAAACTAATAGTGGTGGAAACGAGGACTGTATCTGAATTCAAGTAAGCATGGGACAAGCATGTAGGATCTCTTAGGCAGAGGAAGAGATAGTGGATGATATGGATAGGATATATGGCCTTTATCTGCCGTCATTTTCTGTTTCTATATTGCATGGTGCCAGCAGTGAGAATACTGACACACAGGGCCGGTCCAACCCAGTAAGCAAGGTAAGCATGGCAGGAGGGCGCCGACCTCTGGAGGGCACCGCCGCGCCATGTTGACCCTCACCGCTTACCTCAGCTCCCGGACCCTGACAGCAGCCCTGCCTTCGGTTTCCTGCTCCGGTACCCACGCCGCCCTAGGGCATTTAAATCTTATATTTAAATTTACTTCCGATGTCGCAGCAGCTGCACAGCATCAGTGAAAGCGCTGCTGCCTGACGTCTCTAGCTTTCCCTTCGCTCATTCGTTCCCTTCTCAGTGTCCCACCCTCGCAAGGAAATGAAGTCAGAAGAAGACGGGACACTGAGGAAACGAACAAGCAAAGGGAAGGCTGGGAGACGTCGGCAGCAGCGCTTTCACTGATGCTGCGCAGCTGCTGCAACGTCGGAGGTGAATTTAAACACAAGATTTAAACCAGAGAAGAGGGCGGGCAGGTGGTCATGGGAGTGGGAGGGCAGGGGAGAGAGAGCATTGATCGATGGACATGGATGGGAGGGCAGGGCCCAGGGAGACAGGAAAAGCTGCTGGACATGGAGGGGAGGAGAGGGAGGAGAATTGCTGGATATGGATGGATGGAGGAGGGAAGGGGAGAGAGGAGCATCGATGGACAAAGATGGACATGGATGGGACAGCAGGGCCCAGGGAGACAGGAGAAATTGCTAGACATGGAGGGGAGGGGAGGGAGGAGAATTGCTGGATATGGATGGATGGAGGAGGGAAGGGGAGAGAGGAGCATCGATGAGCAAAGATGGACATGGATGGGAGGACAGGGGAGAAAGAGGAGAATTGCTGGATATGGATGGATAGATGGAGGGGGGCAGCCGGGGAGGTGAGAATTGCTGGATATGGATGGATAGATGGATGGAGGGCAGGGGAGTTGCTGGACATGGGTGGATGGAGGGGAGGGCAGGGAGAGAATTGCTGGACATAGATGGAGGGGAGGGAAGGGAAGACAGGTGTAATATTTTCAATGATGACATGGCTAGTAAAAAGGGTGTGACTACTGTAGGGGCGGAGCCATAGTGATCCCGCCCCTGGATGGGTAGGGGCGCCGACTAATAGGCTGCAGGAGGGCGCCAGAAACCCTAGGACCGGCCCTGCTGACACACTAATGAAACTGGAAACAGCACTGAGAATTGAGACAGTCTTATTACTGCTGAATTCGTCGTGATGTTACACAAGAAAAAGAGCGGGAGAGAAGTAATTGATGGAGGAAGAAGAGATTTGACACGGAGAAGCAAAATGGGGTTCAGGACGGTGGCTGAATCATACAAGGAAGGAAAAAAATGAGAGAACTGAAATGGAGAATAAAAATGGATGGAGGAATGGCAACTGTTGGATACAGGATTCTGGGCTAAGTGGACCATTAGCCTAACCCAGTATAGCAATTTGTATGTTGAAGGGGTTCTGGGTTGAGGACCCCTTGCCCTATTAAAAGCACATGTTTGAAACTTGACATTGTAATCCTGATGTTTTATATGTAAATTGTCTAGATCGTCTTCTCTCATTGGTGGTATATCAAAGAAATATAAAACTTGATTGAGAGAAATGGAACAGAAAGCAGGCTGGATGATCTGAGTAGACAATGGAGAAGAATATATGATGGGAGAACATGGGACAGAAAAGGAGGATGAATATAAAGGGAGAAGGAGATGGGATAGATAGGAAGGATGTGTAATGGAGGAGATGGGATAGAGAAGGATGAATTATGGGAAAAGACAGAAGATGGCGCCTGTTAGATCTCTATAAGTAATGACCAGAGTTTTATGGGGCTTCTGATTGTTATAGTGATGTTATGGAAGCTGTATTATACATTTACTAGTAAAAAAAACCCCGTTTCTGATGCAAATGAAACGGGGGCTAGCAAGGTTTTCTTCAGAGTGTGCATGTGGGAGTGTGTGTGTCCCTGCCTTCTGCCCTCTCTCCCTCCCCCTCCCCCCTCCGAGTCCAGTCCTTCAGTGTTGTTTCCTGCTGTTCTGTGTTTTTGTTACAGAGAGAGTGAGGGCATCTCTCTCCCCTCCCCCCCTCTGAGTCCTTCACTGTTTCGTGGGATTTCCTGCTGTGCTGTTTTCCTTCACTCATGGGGAAACTGGATATCTCTGGCGCTTCACACTTCCGGCTGGAGGCTTCAGTGGTGCCTTATATATATATATAGATTTGAATCTTTTATAGATGCAAAGTCATTGTAAACCAACTAATGCTTATAGTGAAGGGTGACATATTACATAAATGGAATGCAATAGAGAATGGTGATGGATGAGAGGAGAAAGCAAATGCAAGGCGCAGACAAAGAAGGCCAAGAGGGATTACAAAAAAAGATAGCATTAGAGGCAAAAAAGCATAGTAAAAATATTTTTCGGTATATTAAAAGCAGGAAGCCGGCAAAAGAATCGTTTGGGCCGCTGGATGACCGAGGGGTAAAAGGGGTGATCAAGGAAGACAAAGATGTAGCGGAGAGATTGAATGAATTCTTTGCTTCGGTCTTCACCGAGGAAGATTTGGGTGGGATACTGGTGTCGGACATGATATTTCAAGCGGACGAGTCGGAGAAACTTACTGACTTCACAGTAAACCTGGAGGACTTAATGGGGCAGTTCGACAAACTGAAGAGTAGCAAATCTCCTGGACCGGATGGTATTCATCCTAGAGTACTGGTAGAACTGAAAAATGAGCTTGCGGAGCTACTGCTAGTGATATGCAATTTATCCTTAAAATCGAGCGTGGTACCGGAAGATTGGAGGGTGGCCAATATAATGCCCCTTTTTAAAAAGGTTTCCAGGGAGATCCGGGAAATTATAGACCGGTGAGTCCTGACGTCAGTGCCGGGGAAGATGGTAGAGGCTATTATTAAAAACAAAATTACAGAGCACATCCGAGGACATGGATTACTGAGACCGAGTCAGCATGGCTTTTGTGTGGGGAAATCTTGCCTGACCAATTTATTTCAATTCTTTGAAAGAGTAATCAAACATGTGGACAAAGGGGAGCCGGTTCATATTGTGTATCTCGATTTTCAAAAGGCGTTTGACAAGGTACCTCATGAAAGGCTACAGAGGAAATTGGAAGGTCATGGGATAGGAGGAAAAGTCCTATTGTGGATTAAAAACAGGATTGTGAAAAATTACAGAAGGACCTTACGAGACTGGGAGGCTGGGCGGCTAAATGGCAGATGACGTTTAATGTGAGCAAGTGCAAGGTGATGCATGTGGGAAAAAAGAACCCGAATTATAGCTACGTCATCCAAGGTTCCACGTTAGGAGTTACGGACCAAGAAAGGGATCTGGGTGTCGTCGTCGATAATACGCTGAAACCTTCTGCTCAGTGTGCTGCTGCGGCTAGGAAAGCGAATAGAATGTTGGGTATTATTAGGAAAGGTATGGAAAACAGGTGTGAGGATGTTATAATGCCGTTATATTGCTCCATGGTGCGACCGCACCTTGAGTATTGTGTTCAATTCTGGTCGCCGCATCTCAAGAAACATATAGTGGAATTGGAAAAGGTGCAGCGAAGGGCAACTAAAATGATAGCCAGGATGGGACGACTTCCCTATGAAGAAAGACTAAGGAGGCTAGGGCTTTTCAGCTTGGAGAAGAGACGGCTGAGGGGAGACATGATAGAGGTATATAAAATAATGAGTGGAGTGGAACAGGTGGATGTGAAGCATCTGTTCACGCTTTCCAAAAATACTAGGACTAGGGGGCATGCAATGAAACTACAGTGTAGTAAATTTAAAACAAATCGGAGAAAATATTTCTTCACCCAACGCGTAATTAAACTCTGGAATTCGTTGCCGGAGAACGTGGTGACGGCGGTTAGCTTGGCAGAGTTTAAAAAGGGGTTAGACGGTTTCCTAAAGGACAAGTCCATAAACCACTACTAAATGGACTTGGGAAAAATCCACAATTCCAGGAATAACATGTATAGAATGTTTGTACATTTGGGAAGCTCACCAGGTGCCCTTGGCCTGGATTGGCCGCTGTCATGGACAGGATGCTGGGCTCGATGGACCCTTGGTCTTTTCCCAGTGTGGCATTACTTATGTACTTATGTAAAGGCGATGAAGATGGGTAGATAATGGAAGCAGACAGGATGATATCAGGATATAAGAGATGGAGTAGGATGGACAAAGGCAGTAGATGGGATGGAGAAGAAGAATGATAGTAGTAAAAGAGATGGGGAAGGATCAATGATGGGAGGATGTAGGAGATTTATTTGTTTATTTATTTCACATTTATAGCCCGCTTTAACTAAAGTTGGTTACAAAAGATGGATGATGGGAGTAGATGGGAGATGGAGAATAATAATAAATAATGGGGATTAGACAGCAAATGGAGAAGGATGAATGATGAAAGTTGATGAAATGAAAAAGGATGATGGGAATAGATCAAATATATAAACATGGGTTATTGGGAGTACATAGGAGATAGAGAAGGAAAATAAGGATGAATATTGGAAGTAAATATACCACAATGAATGAAAGGAGATGGATAAGTTTGGATGATGTTGGGGAAGACAAGGGTTGGACAAGACAAGAAGGATAGGTGATGCAAATAGATGGGATGGAGAAAGAGAATGATGGGAATTGTTAGGCTTCTCACAGAAACACTGGGTTTGTAAGCCCTTGGACCACTGCCGTGGAGCGGCAGTGGCAGGCAAAACCACCCCCAAACCAGAAGCAAGGCAGAACAGGACTGGAACCCCGGACTGGAGTTGCAGCAGAGGCAAACAAGCTGGGACAGGCAGAGCAGGAACAGCTAGACTTCACCTGCGCTTGACCGCGGTTCCCCAGGAGTTGAGCCCCTGGGTGCAGGCGGCCGGTAGGACTTACAGGACAGGGCAGGAACTGGATACCAACAGGAAACACACAACAGAGTCAGGACTAAAAGCTGCCAGTCAGCCACTAAGACAGAAACACAGACAGGTGAGAGTCAGGACTGAAAGCTGCCAAGCAGCCACTAATAAAGAATACAGACACAAGACAAGAAAATGCAGACCAGAAACAAGACTAGGAACTAAGCAATAAAACCAAAGCTAACTACACACAAACAAACTAGAACCAGCAAGAAACTCAGGACTAGAACTGGGCAGAAGTGCACAGAGCACACCCACATACAGGGACCTTAGACGATGCAAAGGCAAACACAGAAGTTTCCAGGTGGCTAATAAAGCCCATCAGCAGCTGAAGTTCACTGCAGGAATCCACAAGGCAGCTATGGGTGCTGTTCAGGCACAAACAAGAAAAGCAAGTCCTGGCAGCCTGGAAGATCCGGACCAGACTGGGCTAAGTCTGGAACGGTGTGACAGTTCATAGCAGCCACCGGGTCAGGCCACCAGAGGGTGAGGTGAGCACAGACAAGGAAACAATCACCACCGTGACAGGAATAGACTGCGAATGGAGAAGTAAAGTTGATGGATAGATGATGGAAGCAGACAGCATGAAGAAGAAGCATGAATCAGTAGAGTAGATTTGGTGGATGGAGGATGAGAGGAGACATAACAGAGAATATATGGTGTGAGGAACA